>NC_135806.1:104426492-104663782 GCF_964213995.1 Mustelus asterias
TTCTTGATAATCTTCAATCTTGTGCAACAAGGTCAAAAATAGTTTTAAAGTAATTTCAAATGACTGGATAGGTGCATGCAAAGCACACCTGAACGTTTGGTGTGCACTGTCAGGTAAGGCAGAACAGAATCACTGAATTTGCCATAATAAGCCTGAAAGTTGCTGTCGCATTGGGTACCACTAAACTGAGCTAGTTCATCAGCTCCATCCCGCCTTGGCTATTTTCCCGCAATTGAAATAATTAAAAGCCAATTGTGGATTATTGTTGGAAGCAAAATGTGATTTTCCACGGAGCCTGCAGGCAGTGGGGAACAATTTATGGTACTCCAGGCAGGCTTATAGGCCATCTTTGTCTGCTTGGGTTTAGCCGCTGCCGCAGACCTCCCTGTGCAGGGATTCCCCCAGCTGCAAGGGCCATATTTTATTTTAAATCTGAAAAAGTTTGAGAGAGAACAACATCCTCTCTCTCACTTTTATGCCATGGCATTCTGCTACTGCTTCCAAGTTGGAGCTGCTCCTATTGGACCTCCAAATTTGAGAGCACAGCCAGTGTCCTTAATTGGACGATAGGACCACCTACGAGCCATTAATTGGCCAATTCAGGAAAATCACAGGTGGCTGTTTCCCCCACGTAATGTGGACTTCTGACCTCCAACTGGACCTGACAATGGGCTCAAAAGCCCACAGGAAAATCCTGCCCATATTGGAATTTGTTTGCATTCCATGCAGAGGACGTAGACCAGTGTCAGAGAAACAAAGGGTGCAAATAAGAACATAAGAGAATAAATGGCTAATAACAAACATTGTGGAGGCAGTTGAAAATTAGGGCAGGGACTTAACAATTGACGTAGGATGTGAAGTCTAGTGAGAACTAGCTGCTGCCATGAGCATGTGAGGACACAAACGGTTGCATTCTGAACGGTTTGTAATTTACAAAGGTGGACGCAGGGAAGTAACTTCAGGGCAAATGATTGAAGTCAAGCCTCGAGCCGATACAGCGATGAATAAAGAGGATACGTTACAGTTGACTTTGAAGCAGAAGCTACAGAAACATCAATGCAAGACAAAGTGGGCAGACATTATTCAAATGTTTATAATAAATACTAAAGCTAGACCAGTACAAAACCCATCCATGACAATCTGTCCCAAAACTTTGCTTTCCCATGCCAAATAGGATTTTTTTAAAAATCTTGTTCTTCCAGATGTGGGCAACACCAACAAGGTAGCATTTACTGCCCAAACCTAGCTGCCATTCGAGTTTTAAATGTCCATAGATGTGGAACTGGATTTACATGGCGGCCAGACTACATAGGGTAAGAAACTTCCCTTCCCTTGGGGACATTGATGAATCAGTTGCTTATTTATGACAATTCAATATCTTTAGTGATAACTTTCTAGTACCAATTTACAAATTACGAGGTTTAAAATAAATAGCTTCACAAATTGACAGTTTCAGTATTAAATGGTCCAACTTAAATTCATGATACAAGAATAAGATTTGTGGACAAGAAGTGTACGTCACTGGCAAAGCTTTTTTGATAGACAACTGTTGCCATTCATGTAAATAATCTGGTGCCCTGTTTATCTTTCCCCAAGAATGCACAAGTTAGCTGCTTCATGCTGCTTTTCATTAAGCATCAAATGATATTCATCAAACCCAATTTTTCCTTACTTATTTACTTATCCCATGCTCATATTATGTATTAACATTCCTGATTTCCCTTGGTGCATTTCTTCAGATGTACCAAATTTTTCTTACATTGTTCCAGGTCCAGCAATGTTGTTCTTTAAACACATCATTGACTGATTGAGCAATTATACTCCATCCCTACAGAAGCAGGAGATGAGGAAGAAATAGTCTTCCATCTCAAAGATTTTGTCCTTTGTTTCTCTCATTTCTTGAAAAAGACAAGTCAAACGCCTCTGCATTAAAATGGGACCTGTGCTATTTCCAAAGCTCCACCGTTGATTTATTCAGGAAACCTTTGGGCTGAGCTGATGAGTGGTATTTAAAAGCGAAATTTACTTTAAAATGGCATTTAACATGATAATTATAGTTACTGTTTCACTGGCTGAACGATTATGTAATCATCGCAGCATGTGCCATCTATTTTAAACAAAGTGTGAAACATTGGGTTAATGAGGATACCTTAAATCAGTTAAACACAAGTGGTTTCCAGCTCAATGCCTGCTGCAATATTATTTATGGGCAATAATTGTTGTTTATTTAGAAAATACAACAAACACAACATAACATTGATGCAATCTCAACTTTCTTTTTATAGCATAATTGAATTATTTGTTTGAGACAATAGAGCCTCGTATGTTTTGTAATAAATAGCACTAACCATGTCTTTAACCTGCCTTTGCAATCCTACTGCATGCACTTCTTCTGAATATTTAACAAAAGAAAATCTGCAAAATAAAACACTCCATAGCAATGGTATTAAAATCAAGTCCTGGAACCAGACCAGTGCATCCAGTTAGACAAAGTAGCACAGTCAAAAGTAATTTTTTCCTTCAGAAACAATCAAGCATCCACGAGTTAAATGTTGAGAGATTTCCTTTAATTGTGAAACCTTGAGGCCTTTCAATTCCATTCCAACTGTTTGTGCCTCTTGGCAAATATAGGGACTTCTATTTTTCAGACTGGTCTCTGTAGACACAATGTGCATCTTAACTACTGATTTTGATGTACATCTGGATTTGAGATAATTGATTTTGAACTACAGCAGAGGATAATGGCAAACCATTGATGCACTCTTGCATATCCTCATTATTAATTTGTCCCAGTAGAGAAAATGATGACAGCATGTTACAAAATACAGAACACTCAACACAATGTCTGCAGTGACTTAAACATTACTTGATTTAAATTTGAATTCAATTTCAAACACTAATATTGTTCTCCCATTTCATTAGATCATGGCTGATCAGTATCACATATTCATTTCCCAGTCTTTGTTTCATATCCTTTAATACCTTTACCCAAAATTCTATCCAAATGGCGGAAGAGATGGCAGGCGAGGACATGGAAGAGCTGGCAGGTGCCCAGCTATAATCTCCCAAATAAAAGATTCCAGCATTTTCCCTATGATAGATAGTAAGCGAACTGGCCTGTAGTTTCTAGCCTCCCTCCCTTCTTGAATACAGAAGTCACGGTCATTATTTACCAATCAGATGGGATCACTCCAGAATCTAGGAAAATTAAAACCATTGCATCTACTCTTTCAGCAGTCACTCCTTTTCAGACCTTAGGATGGAGTTAATTAGGACTTTGGGACTTGTCAGCCTCTGATTTCTCAGTAATCTTTCCTCCGTGATTATTATTGTTTAAGTTCCACCGTCCCATTCACCTCTTGATTCACAATTATTTCTGGCATGTTATTTTCATCCCTTTCAGTGAAGACAGATACAAATTATCTGTTCAATTTATCCAACATTTCTTTATCTTCCATTATTAATTCCCTGACTCATTTTTCAGAGAACCAACGCCTTTTTTTTCCTTAAAATATGTTCAGAAACTGTTTTTATATTTCTAGCTAACTTTCTCTGAATCTGATTGCTCCCACTTTATTCTTTTCATAATGTTTTGCTGTTTTTGATATTCTGACCTGCCACTAATTGCTATGGAACTGTACACTTTTTCTTCAATTTGATACTAAATTTTAACTTATTTAGATAGCCACACCTGGTTTGTCTTTCCCCTCGAGTTTTCTTTTCTCACTGGAATGTATCCTTTTTTGTGTTATGAACTATCTCCTTAAACATCAGTCACTGCATTCTCTACTGACCTTAACTTAATTTCCCAGTTCACTTCACCCTCATAACTCCCACTTCTCTCTCCCTCAAATTGAATGCGAACTTCAATCATGTTGTTCACTGCTACCTAGGAGTGCCTTTATGAAATAACTCCTCAGCGGCCGGTGTCATTTCATCAGATTCCCTTCTGTACACACCTTGAATGCTTCAGGTGCAAAGTCAGAATCAGGGGTGCCAGTGGACCTGACATTCCCCATACTTATATACAGCTGAGGCTCCCTGATTGGGCAGGCAATTATGATCTCAATCAGGGAGATCTTACTTCAAGGGCCCAACCTCACAGGTCTCGTCGAAGTCATTACATCTTGCAATGAGGCGGCATGGTGGTACGGTGGTTAGCATTGCTGCCTCACAGCGCCAGGAACACAGGTTCAATTCCCGGCTTGGGTCACTGTCTGTGCGGAGTCTGCACGTTCTCCCCATATCTGCGTGGGTTTCTTCTGGATGCTCCGGTTTCCTCCCACAGTCTGAAAGACGTGCTGGTTAGGTGTATTGGCCATGCTCAACTCTCCCTCTGTGTACCTGAGCAGGTGCTGGAATGTGGTGACTAGGGGATTTTCACAGTAACTTCATTGCAGTGTTAATGTAAGCCTACACTAGTAAATAAACAAACTAATCCTCCCAACTCAGCTCTTAGCTCTCTCAAAATTCCCCAACCTTGTTCGAATCTGGTTTCCACTCCTCTGATAGGACTGAAATGGCCCTCACAAAGTCACAAATGACATCTTGTGTGATTGGACAAAGACAAACTATCCCTCTTCATCCTTCTTGATCTGTTTACAGCCTTCGACATGGTTGAACACACCACCCTCCTTCAACACCTTTCCACTATCATTCAGTTTGGTGGAATAGTCTCGGCTGGATCCTTTCTTCTCTATCTTATTGGAGCAAGCAAATCACTTGCAATGGTTTCTCTTTCCATTCCTGCACAGTTACCTCTGGGATCCCTGAAGGATCTATGCTTAGCCCCCCTCCTATTTCTCATCACCCTTGGCAACATCATCCAAAAACATAGCATTAGTTTTCATATGCAGGCAACATCCAATTCGAACATACCACCATCTCTCTCAACTCTTTCACTGTTGCTAAATTATCATGATGTGGAGATGCCGGCGTTGGACTGGGGTAAGCAGAGTAAGAAGTCTCACAACACCAGGTTAAAATCCTGCAGACAGTTACCCACAGATCCGACCAAAGAACACACCCGTCAACTCAACACTCTGATCAAAACCTTTGATCCGGACCTTCAGAGCACCCTCCGTGCTCTCATCCCACGTACTCCACGCGTTGGAGATCTCTACTGCCTCCCAAAAATACACAAGGCAAACACACCCGGCCGTCCCAACGTTTCAGGAAACGGAACCCTGTGCGAGAACCTCTCCGGCTATGTCGAGGGCATCTTGAAACCCATTGTACAAAGAACCCCCAGCTTTTGTCGCGACACTACGGACTTCCTACAGAAACTCAACACACATGGAGCAGTTGAACCAGGAGCACTCCTCGTCACAATGGATGTCTCGGCACTCTACACCAGCATCCCCCACGATGATGGCATTGCTGCAATGGCCTCAGTACTCAATGCCGTCAACTGCCAGTTTCCAGATGCAATTTTACAACTCATCCGCTTCATCCTGGATCACAATATCTTCACCTTCAACAACCAGTTCTTCATCCAGACACACGGAACAGCCATGGGGACAAAATTCGCACCTCAATATGCCAACATCTTCATGCACAGGTTCAAACAAGACTTCTTCACCGCACAGGACCTTCAACCGATGCTATACACTAGATACATCGATGACATTTTCTTCCTTTGGAGTCATGGTGAGCAATCACTGAAACAACGATATGATGACATCAACAAGTTCCATCCCACCATCAGACTCACCATGGACTACTCTCCGGAATCGGTTGCATTCTTGGACACACGCATCTCCATTAAGGACGGTCACCTCAGCACCTCACTGTACCGCAAGCCCACGGATAACCTCATGTTGCTCCACTTCTCCAGCTTCCACCCTAAACACGTAAAAGAAGCCATCCCCTACGGACAAGCCCTCCGAATACACAGGATCTGCTCGGATGAGGAGGATCGCAACAGACACCTCCAGATGCTGAAAGATGCCCTCATAAGAACAGGATATGGCGCTCGACTCATCGATCAACAGTTCCAACGCGCCACAGCGAAAAACCGCACCGACCTCCTCAGAAGACAAACACGGGACACGGTGGACAGAGTACCCTTCGTCGTCCAGTACTTCCCCGGAGCGGAGAAGCTACGGCATCTCCTCCGGAGCCTTCAACATGTCATTGATGAAGACGAACATCTCGCCAAGGCCATCCCCACACCCCCACTTCTTGCCTTCAAACAACCGCACAACCTCAAACAGACCATTGTCCGCAGCAAACTACCCAGCCTTCAGGAGAACAGTGACCACGACACCACACAACCCTGCCACAGCAACCTCTGCAAGACGTGCCGGATCATCAACACGGATACCATCATCTCACGTGCGAACACGATCTACCAGGTACACGGTACCTACTCTTGCAACTCGGCCAACGTTGTCTACCTGATACACTGCAAGAAAGGATGTCCCGAGGCATGGTACATTGGGGAAACCATGCAGACGCTGCGACAACGGATGAATGAACACCGCTCGACAATCACCAGGCAAGACTGTTCTCTTCCTGTGGGGGAGCACTTCAGCAGTCACGGGCATTCAGCCTTGGATCTTCAGGTAAGCGTTCTCCAAGGCGGCCTTCACGACACACGACAGCGCAGAGTCACTGAGCAGAAACTGATAGCCAAGTTCCGCACACATGAGGATGGTCTAAACTGGGATGTTGGATTTATGTCACATTATCAGTAACCCCCACAGCTTGCCTCCTGGACTTGCACAATTTCACAAGCTGTACTGTCTGGAGACAATACACATCTCTTTAACCTGTGTTGAATGCTCCCTCCACCCACATTGTCTGTACATTTAAGACCTGGCTGGCTGTAGAGATTTGCATTCTAATCAGTATTCTGTAATTTGATTTCTGTGTCTGTGCCCTGTTTGAGAACAGAGACCACTCCATCTGACAAAGGAGCATTGCTCCGAAAGCTTATGGTATTTGCTACCAAATAAACCTGTTGGACTTTAACCTGGTGTTGTGAGACTTCTTACTGTGCTAAATTATCAGACAGCTGTCTGACATCCAGTCTTGGATGAACAGAAATATCTGCAATTGAATAAAGGAAAGACCATCGTCCTCAGTCCCTGCCATCAAATCTGTTCCCTAGCTACTGATTCGGTACTTGATAATTGTCTGAGATTGAACCAGCTTAGTTGTAACCTGTGTCATATTTGATGCCGAGATGAGCTCACAATCATATATCCACACTATCAATTTCCATGTTCATAATCTCACCCGACTTTGTCCTTTACTTCATCAAGTGCTGCTGAAACTTTCATCCATATCGTTGTTAACCCTAGACTTGATTATTCCAACTTATTCCTGGCCAACCTCCCAAATTCTACCCTCCACAAACTTCAGGTCATTCAAAATTCCACTGCGCATTGCTTTGCTCTCATCAAGTTGAGTTCACCAAGCACCCACCCCTGGGCTTGCTGGCCTACACTGGTCCAAGCAATGCCCGAATTTTAAAATTCTCATCTTAATTTTCAGAACTCTCCATGGACTCAGCCCTCCCGATTTCTGTAATAGACTCCAAGTTTCTCTGGTCCTCATTTTCCACCTTCAGAGCTTGCGTATTCAACAGATGATCCTCCACAATTTCTGCAACCTCCCAGCATTTGCCACCATCAAACACTCTTCCTCACTTTCAGCATTATGAAGGGACCATTCCCTTTGTGATACCCTGGTCCATTCCTCAGTCAATTCCACACTCCTCCCTTTCCTATGACATATTTCCATGCCAACTCAGGAGATGCAACGGTTGCCCTATTACCTCCTCCATTCTCAGTATCCAAGGTTTCAAACATTCCTTCCAGGTGAAACACTGATTTACTTGTACTTTTTTGAAATTTATGTACTTTTTTGAAATTTATATATATATATATTAATTGCTCATAATGTGGCCTCCTCTACATTTGAGAGACAAACCATAGACTGGGTTACTGCTTTGCGGAACACCTCCATCCAGTCCAAAAGCATGACCCCTCGCTTACACTTAGGGATACGGACCGAGTAAGGGCAGAAGGTTTTTTTTAAGTTTAGTTAGGGCATCATGATCAGCACAGGCTTGGAGGGCTGAAGGGCCTCCTATGCTGTACTTTTCTTTGTTCACTAACTTTAGTTTTTCATCATACTCCCACTCTTGACCTTTACTCTGACCTTTATGTCCTTGGTTTGCTGCAATGTTCCAACGATGCTCCACTGAGGAGCAACACCTCAGTTTTCAACTCAGTGGGTGGCACAGTGATTAGCACTGCTGCCTCTCAGTGCCAGGGAGCCGGGTTAAATTCCGGCCTTGGGTGACTCACTGTCGGTGTGGAGTTTGCACGTTCTCCCAGTGTCTGCATGGATTTCCTCCAGGGGCTCTGGTTTCCTCCCACAATTCAAAGATGCGCAGGTGAGGTTGATTGGCCATGTTAAATTGCCCCTGTGTCAAGGAGATTAGTAGGGTAAATAGAGTAAATGCGTGGGATTACGAGGATAGGGCCTGGGAGGGACTGTTGTCGGTGCAGGCTCAATGGGCCAAATGGCCTCTTTCTGCAATGTAGGTATTCTATTCTATGAGTACTTTATAGCTTTCGGGACTCCATTTGTTCAACAATTTTCGGTCATGAAAATGGGGACAAAAGTTATATTTTGTTGATTTCTTTTGTTTTCTATTACTTTCAATTCAGGCAGCTACTATCCTGTCATTCAATCCTCCTCCAGTCACATTTTTTGCTCTTCTTTAAACTTGTCAGATTACCACTCTTTGGTTTTATACCATGAAACCACCTGGTCATTTAATCTGTCCTGCATCCTATTTTGTTGCAATTGTACAGGGTGTTGGTGAGGCCTCACCAGGAATACTGCATAAGTTCTGGTTTCCTTACCTAAAAAAGGATATAGTAACATTGGAGGCAGTCCAAAGATTCACCAGGCTAATTCCTGGGTTGAGGGGGTTGTCCTATCAAGACAGGCTGAATAGTCTGGGTCTGTATTCCTTGGAGTTTAGAAGAGAAAGGGGTAACCTTATTCAATCATGTAATATCCTGAGGGGGCTTGACAGTGTAGATGGTGAGATGTTTTCACTCGTGGGAGTGTTTCAAACAAGGGGACATAGCTACAAGATAAAGGGCTGGCCATTTAAAACTGAAGTTCATAGAAGTTTTTCCTTTCAGAGGATGGTGAATCTCTGGAGTTCTCTACCCCGAAGGGTGGTGGACGCTGGATCATTAGAAATATTTGAAGTGGAGATGGATAAATATTTGATAGAGTAATGAATAGAGGGCAATGGGGAAAGGCACAGAAGATAAGTTGAGGCCGGCATAGATCAGCCATGATTGTGTTGAATGGCAGGACAGGCTTGAAGGGCCTGGTGGCCTACCCCTGCTTCTTTTTCTTGTGTTCTTGTGATAGCAGCTGCTAGACAATTTAACATGCTAAAACAAAAATTTGAGGTAGCCAGGAAATAAATTAACATTTTGCTCCTATCGAAAGTAGAGTACTATTTGAGCCGTGGTTGTTGTTTCTCTGGCAAACTAAGTGGGGAGGGAACAGCAAGGACTTACCTCATTCAATTTGAAATGCCAGCCCAATGAGTGATTTATTTTGTAGACCACCTCATGTCTCATTAATTTCTATGGGAATTCAGGGGGCTATGTTAGGGAGCCAAAATATAAGACAGTGTCTCTCAGGACTGTTGGTCAAAACAATTATATGCCAGCTGTGCAAGTAACACAAAAATCCACATTACCTCAGGGCGAATTAGGCAGCAACTTTCTGGACAATGGTCAGAAGAAATCACAAAACGAATAGTTCTTAGGTGGCACAGACAACAAAATGAGAACAAATAAAGATAGAGTCGGACAACAGGGGCATGAGGTAAATAAATACTTAAATCCTGATGGAGTACAGGGAAGCCAAAAGAATGAAGACACAAGGAATGATAGGATAATATAAAAAGGAAGAGGACCATGAAAAGAGAGTGGGATTCTACGCATTATTTTTGGTCTAAAATAGTATCACCAAAATACTGAAATCTGATTTAAAGCAAGAATTCTCTTAAAATCAGACTCGATTTAAAAAGATGGTCTACTATCAAATTAGATACATAAGATTCAGACCAAGGCATCCCTAAAAACTCAGTTGATAAGTGAACTATCTAGTACAGAACTGTATCACATAGGTCAGGAAGATCCCAGGTTTAGCCATTAATTCAATTCTTGGTCACTATATTCCTGTGCAAAATATTACAGTATGGCATACACTTTACAATCTATACAACACAGGGACAGATTTAAATGTTACAGCTGTTTATTTTTCTATGACTATTAGAATCCACTTAACTTTACAATGTTACCTCCAAGTATTGTATTGTTACCAGACCACATGCAATTTATTCCAACATGGACTCAGGCCAATCCATATAACCTCCTGAGAAAAGGTTCTGCAAAATGCCTCCCTGTCTCCCAAAGGTAAATCAACAGAAAAAGATCTAATCTTACATCCTAGACCAGTGGCTTGTTCCAGGTGTTCAGGAAATATCTTCTTGCACATAGCAATTAATTATCACCACCTGTACTTAACCTAATAACTCCCAATACTCTCTTTAACCACACAAATATCAAACCATTTTTAAAGTGCTAAACAATGAAACATTACTGCAGATTATATTACGCACATCTAAAATTCTGCAGGGAAATACATTTTCTTCAAATTCCAAGTATTGGTTGAAGCTCATTAAATTTATATCATGTCTGCCAGATATGTGCTCAATTCCAAATTAAAAAGCCAACTTGCATGTGCATTTATCCATTCCGCTTGACACTTTAAAAACTTTGTTCCCTCTCTATATTCTCCATGTTAATGGGGAAAGCTCAATTGTGCGAATTTCTTTTAATCCAGTGCACCATCGAGCCAACTCATTTGCGCCATTAATCCTCTCCAATGACGCAAAAACTGTTTGAAGGGAGGATTCGCAAAACTGAAACTGTGTTCCACGTGTGGTCTCATGAGTCTTGCTTGTCAGACTAATAAAACTTCTGCACACGGTTTAAAAAACATATAAACTTTCTGGAACACTGCTATCAGTCTTTTCACGACAGCAGGTTTTTATAAACAGTCATGATTTACAATACCTGCAACATGCTTCACAGCATCAAAAGGGGATGGGAATTCAAGAAGGCCCAGTCTTTATTTCCCTTAACCCACTCCCCAAAAATAATAGACGCAGTTTCCCCCCACTCTACACACTTCAATCCTCCCCAACCACAACAATGCTTTTTTCCCTATATATTTTACACCTCTGCAGGCCCTACAGTGCTTGCACAATCATATTTCCCATTCCGACATCCTATGATTTTGTCCCTTCCCTGATATTTGCAGCCTCCATGCCTGCCCAGCAGACCTGCAGCCACACACCCTTTTTCTGTCCTCAAAGCTACAAGCTGCTGTTCCCAAATCCCAAGCTGCTAACAGATCTCATTGCTCTATAATTCTTCCCACAAAACATGAATTCCATCGCATAAATCCACACCAATGCAGGATGCATTGCAAGTAAATGAGGGAGATTGAGTTTTAAAATGGAGGTTCTCTCTTGCGCCAACATGTTCCAAAGTTGAAACAAAAAATAGACTTTGCAACTGGGCCATTGTTGGAGTGGGGGTGGAAAAAAAAAGAAAACAAAACCTTGACAAGGTGGCCTATGGCTGCTGCTGCACCCAGGCAAGGAGTGGGGCCTGAATGCCTGCCTGAGTATCGGTCCCCCAGTCTGCTACCAGAAGTCAGCCTCCAGGCTGCTAAAACTGTCCCACACTGTCTTCCTTCAATTGTCTTTAAGTGGTCCTTCATGAGTTTAATCAGTTATCCATCACAAGAGTGGGGAAATTTTCCATAGCCAGAGTCACTAATTTTAGCATCCACTTGCCTTTGATCCGGCCCCAGTGGAAACTCAAAATAAAAGCTGAGTTTTTATTTTGCCCATCTTACATTCCCTTTGCTTTTAGAAAAGCTTGCGTTTTCATATCAACTGGGCATGTTCACACCATTGGCACTGAACACAAACAAATGTATTTGCAGATATCATTAGATTGTCCCAATACTCCATTTTTATGTGGTTCTGCTGCTGAGACATTGTGGCTACATCTAATACTTTGCAGTATACAGCAAGTACCTTCCCAGCTGAGGGCAGCTAACAAAACACAGACAAGGAATTGAACTTAATACCTGCTGGTCAGCATGGCTTAACTCTAAACTAACAAAAGGATTTAACTTGTTTATGTATTTCAAGTAATGTACTTGAACTTGTTTGATTGAAAAACGGCTTGGCAATTAGAAACAGAAAAAACTGATGTTAAATGGCAACAGCACAATCTAGGAGGCAATGGTTACTGGAGTCTCTCAGAGAACATCTGTTAACACATTCATAAATATCATGAATGAAAACAATTCCTGAGTGCATATTATGAAATGTGCTAATGTAATGAGCTGACAAATGAAGATTAACAGTTTTTGAGATCTGGACCAATTTTACAATTAAAACTGGAGTTCACCCCCACCTTCTCCAGGATCTGCAACAAAAGTGGCTTTGCTAAAGGTGTACACAACCCACAATCAAACAACAAAGATAGATGGGGCTTTAATGTGGAAAGATAAAGGAATGAATTTTTGAATAGCAAAATTGGAAGAGACGAAAAAAAGATACGTATGCAATTACTGCTCACTGAATATCACCAGACAATGCAAGGATATATAACTGTCTGAAAATTTAGCTTCTCAACATTCAAGACGAGTACTCACACTCATTCATAAACTCATCTGAAATAGTTTGCACAAAGTGACTGTACTTGAAAGCATTTTAGCCTTGGAAGGACAAATTTGCCAATGATGGGGGCAGGTTGCATAAACTTAGAATCATAGAATCACAGAAACCCTTCAGTGCAGAAGGCGGCCATTCGGCTCATCGAGTCTGCACCGACAAAATTCCTACCTATGCCCTATTCCACAACCCCACATATTTATCCCGCTAACCTACACATTCCGGGATACTAAGAGGCAATTTAGCATAGCCAATGCACCTAACCTGCACATCTTTGGACTGTGATTTGATTGATTGTCACATGTATTAACATACAGTGAAAAGTATTGTTTCTTGTGCACTACACAGACAAAGCATATCATGCATAGAAAAGGAAACGAGAGAATGCAGAATATAGTGATACAGTCATAGCTAGGGTGTAGAGAAAGATCAACTTACTGCAAGGTAAATCCATTCAAAAGTCTGACAGCAGCAGTGAAGAAGCTGTTCTCGAGTCGGTTGGTGCATGACCTCAGATTTTTGTATCTTTTTCCCGACGGAAGAAGGTGGAAGAGAGAATGTCTGGGGTGCGTGGGGTCCTTAATTATGCTGGTTGTTTTGCCAAGGCAGCGGGAAGTGTAGACAGAGTCAATGGATGGAAGGCTAGTTTGCGTGATGGATTGGACTACATTCACAACCTTTTGTAGTTCCTTGCGGTCTTGGGCAGAGCAGGATCCATACCAAGCTGTGATACAACCAGAATGCTTTCTATGGTGCATCTGTCAAAGTTGGTGAGAGTCGTAGCTGACATGCCAAATTTCCTTAGTCTTCTGAGAAAGTAGAGGTGTTGGTGGGCTTTCTTAACTATAGTGTTGGCATGGGGGGACCAGGACAGATTGCTGGTGATCTGGACACCTAAAAACTTGAAGCTCTCAACCCTTTCTACTTCGTCCCCATTGATGTAGACAGGAGCATGTTCTCCTTTACGCTTCCTGAAGTCGATGACAATCTTCTTCATTTTGTTGACATTGAGGGAGAGATTATTGTTGACGCACCAGTTCACCAGACTCTCTATCTCATTCCTGTACTCTGTCTCATCATTGTTTGAGATCAGACCCACTACAGTGGTGTCATCAGCAAACTTGAAAATCGAATTGGAGGGGAATTTGGCCACACAGTCATAGTTGTACAAGGAGTACAGTAGGGGGCTGAGAACATAACCTTGTGGGCACCGGTGTTGAGGATGATCGTGGAGGAGGTTTTGTTTCCTATCCTCACTGATTGTGGTCTGTGAGTCAGGAAGTTCAGGATCCATTCGCAGAGGGAGGTGCCGAGGCCCAGGCCACGGAGTTTGGACATGAGTTTTGTGGGAATAATGGTGTTGAAGGCTGAGCTGTAGTCAATAAATAGGAGTGTGACATAGGTGTCCTTGTTATCTAGGTGTTCCAGGGTTGAGTGCAGGGCCAGGGAGATGGCATCTGCTGTGGACCTATTGCGGCAGGCGACAGGCAAACTGTAGTGGATGCAGGTAGCCCGGGAGGCTGGAATTGATTCGCGCCATGACTAGCCTTTCGAAGCACTTCATAATGATGGATGTCAGAGCCACCAGCCAATAGTCATTAAGGCATGCTGCTTGGTTTTTCTTGTGGGAGGAAACCGGAGCACCAGGAGGAAAGCCATGCAGACACGGGGAGAACGTGCAAACTCCACACAGACAGTGACCCAAGCCAGGAATCGAACCCAGGTCCCTGGAGCTGTGAGGCAGACATGCTAACCACTGTGCCACCGTGCTGCAAGGCTTGTATTGTCTTGAAAGTTGATATATATTCAAGGTATTTAAGATAATAAAGGGATTTGAGTGCCTAGATATAGAAAGTCCAGAATAAAAGGACATCATCTGAAAATCGGACCTCGGCTTTATAGGAGTGAAATCAGGAAGGATCTTTTAAACAAAGATTAATGAAAACCTGGAACACTCTCCCTTAAATGGCACTGAATTTGGATCAATTGAAAATTTCAAGACTGGATTGATAAATTTTCTTTTGTTTGTAAGGGCATGAGGGAATTGGAATAAAAGCAGGGAAATGGATTTAAGATATAGATCAGCCATGAAAAAAACTTAATAATCAAGCAGGCTCAAGGAGCCTCCTCTTTCTCGAAATACTTTGAAGGTGCAGTAGATTGCTTTCTTCATAAGGTGTTTAAATAGCAAGAAATACAATTTCCCTGGTGGAAGTATTCAACATGTCAGTACAATTCTTTTAACTCGAAGTTACACCAGATCCTTCAAAGGAGTGCTGCAGGAACGTCCATTGTAAGGAATCCTGTGCTGGGTCACTTATCCCTTTTAAATTGATAGGATTCATAGGAAAACTCCATCCCCAAAAGGCCATCACAGGAATCTCGCTACTTCATGTCCAAGTTTATGGCTGTTCCTGCGAACTGCTGCCACAGTTATGGTGGGGGCCTACTGGAACAGGCAAAGAACTCCAGCCCCTATTGACTTGATTTTAATGGACCACTTGTTGGGCTTCCATTCTCCACAAACAGCAGTTTTGTCCAAATTACAGCTGCCTACATCCTGTCCCAAAATGCAAGCTCCATGACCACATTTCAGAATCCCACCCTGGTCATGCATACTGCTTTACATCTGCCACCTCCTCCATCTTTAAGAACACCCTGTCCTTTTGAATTTAGTCTCGTGTGTCACCCCTCCATGTGCCCCACCGCTGATGGGCTAAGACAGTTGAATGTTCTGCCATCATCTCCTTCCCTGAAGCCTTACACCTCCATTACTCTCACCTCCTTTAAAATCCGTCTCAGAATACCCTTCTCCACCAATTTTCTTTTTCAAACTTTATTTATGGATTTAAATTTTTGGTCACTTCTTGTTCCTCTTCTACATCATTTGTGGAACACCTTGGGACTTCTAGTTTTTCAAATTAAATGCATCATAAATTGTTCTTTCCATGGTGTTTATTTAATTCTGAAATAAGCTTCTGATCCCATATTCACTCCATCACCAAAACTGCCTACTTCCACCCCATCATAAGATCACTCATCTCTGCGTCAACATGTCTGCTGCAGAAAACCTTATCCATGCCTGTTACCATGAAATTTGACCAGTTTAGTGTTTGCCTTGCCAACCTGCCACCTTGCACCCTCAGTAACTTTAAACCATATCCTAACTTGCACTAAATCCAGGTCACCCATCACCCCTGAACTGGGTACCTAACATATGAAGCCAAATGAAAATCAGGGCTCACTTCAAACTTCTCTGTCATCTTATTTACCATTATAATTATAGTTTGATGTTTGCAGATTTGAGAAATATTTCACACAGATGTGTAATTTTGAATAATAATTAAGAGTAAGAAAATACACACCAATTACAGAATAGTTCTTAATTCACAGCAATACTGAAAGGGATGTGATAATTTAGTTAGCATTAAAATGTTCACATATCAAAATAGAAAATATAGAGGCTGGTTGGAAAGGAGTAGGCTACAATTTAACGCAGAGCTTCAAAAGGCACAAATAAAGTTTCCCAAATTAGAAACTTCTCTCATCAGTACGAAATGAATACTGGAAAGCTATTCTGTTAACAATATGATTTCATTTACAGGGAAACTATTATTTGTTTTCAACATTTGGTATGTAGCTAACAAACATTATTCCTATCCCATGACATTAATTATCCCACAAGTAATAACTTTTACACCTACTTAGATGCTGGGCTAACCCTGTGGCTGTGCTGTGCTGTTTACTTAGGTGGTAGTGGTTTGAGTGGTCAGTCTACAATCTTTGGTGGCCCCTCACTGAGCCTGGTGTGTGGGTGGCCTAGATTGTACTGCAGCTGGTGGTGGTGACACACAACTACCTTCCTGTGTACCAACTACACTAAGGCCACTGTTGTTTTAATGATGTGACTTATCACTTACCTCATACTTGAACTCCCAAAAACATATTTTGCGGTAAATCTTAATTATATGTTTGTGCTTCATGGTGCAGCCACTTGTTACAACATCGATAACATGTCCTTACACTGATGTATATTGACAAGCATAATCAGTGGTCACTTCACAGACATATGTAAAAGCGAGTGAGAACAGCAATCTTGTAAGACGTTTTAGTCAAGGTTTTTTAACAACCAAAGACATAAAAGATCATAAATTTAAAGACTTTCTTCTTTTTACATTACACTGCATTATTTTTACTGCTCATGGCAAACCATGTATTTGCCACATGATCAAAGTTATTGACGAGTGCCAACTCACCACTTTATAAATAACACTGATGGAAACAAGTCCAAACGAAAGTCAATATTACTTCCATTCATCTAATCTGTTGTTCTTATTTTCAAAAAGATTAAACTCCATCTGAAATAAAAACAGAAAATGCTGAAATACTCGGGTCAGGTAGCATCCACAGAGAAAAAAGTAGAGTCAACATTTCAGGTCACTGACCTTTCATCAGAGCTCTGACGAAAAGTCATCAACCTGAAATGTTAACTCTATTTCTCTCTCTATAGATGCTGCCTGATCTGCTGAGAATTTCCAGCTTTTTATGCTTTTGAGGTGGTTGGGGTGTGGAATGGACTGCCTGCAGTGATAGTGGAGTCAGACACTTTAGGAACATTTAAGCGGTTATTGGATAGGCACATGGAGCACACCAGGATGATAGGGAGTGGGATAGCTTGATCTTGGTTTCAGATAAAGCTCGGCACAACATCGTGGGCCGAAGGGCCTGTTCTGTGCTGTACTGTTCTATGTTCTATGTTCTATGTTTTCCAGCATTTGTAGTATATTTGCTTTTGTATTGAACTCTAAGCAATGTACTTATGTAGCATTTGGGAGATTGAGTGGAAAGGTTGGAAGTTGTTTGCTTTTTCAAATGTATCATGATCCAATTCAATTTTGCAATTCTTTGATAGGCCATAGCTCCTTGAAACTGGGAAATAAGCATCAGCGCACAACTAATAAAGGGATGATGAGTAATATTTAAACAGAAATATGTCCTCTATACTTAATTTAGTACAGCAATCCACCACTCAGTTCCTTGAACTTCCGGTATTCCCTTTAATTGATTGTAGCAGCTGGGTTTCTGGCTTTTGTAGGTAAATTCTGGACATATCTTTAGGATAATGACAGTTTCTAGCAAAAATAAATCTAACATTCATTTCAATACTACCTCTAGAGGTTAGTGGTTCGACAATAAATCTCCACTTGATTAATACATCCATAGGCAGATCCCAATTTTCCATCTATGAAAGGGTCTAATGAGAAGAATGACAGATAGGCATCATGGAGTGATACAAACAGGATGTCATCTTGGCAATCATGCAAACATGCACTGCTCCAAGCAGATCGACTTGTAAATCAACAATAAAAATTCAGCTGGTATCTTTCATTAAAATGTGAAAATGATCTTAAGAGGTATGATGCAGAATATATGTACAGATCCTCTATTTTTAAAAGATTCCTATTAGCACCATAACCAACTGCCAAGTTACAACATAAGACCTCAAATTCCTGTCTAGCAAATAGAACCATAGAACCATAGAAAATTACAGCTCAGAAACAGGCCTTTTGGCCCTTCTTGTCTGTGCCAAACCATTTTTTGCCTAGTCCCACTGACCTGCACTTGGACCATATCCCTCCACACCCCTCTCATCCATGAACCCGTCCAAGTTTTTCTTAAATGTTAAAAACATTTACCACTTTATCCGGCAGCTCATTCCACACTCCCACCACTCTCTGCGTGAAGAAGCCCCCCCTAATATTCCCTTTAAACTTTTCTCCTTTCACCCTTAACCCATGCCCTCTGGTTTTTCTCTCCCCTAGCCTCAGCGGAAAAAGCCTGCCTGCTTGCATTCACTCTATCTATACTCATTAAAATCTTATACATCTCTATCAAATCTCCCCTCATTCTTCTACTCTCCAGGGAATAAAGTCCCAACCTATTCAATCTCTCTCTGTAACTCAGCTTCTCAAGTCCCGGCAACATCCTTGTGAACCTTCTCTGCACTCTTTCAACCTTATTTACATCCTTCCTGTAACTAGGTGACCAAAACTGTACATAGTACTCTAAATTCGGCCTCACCAATGCCTTATATAACCTTACCATAACACTCCAACTTTTATACTCGATACTCCGATTTATAAAGGCCAATGTACCAAAGGCACTCTTTACGACCCTATCCACCTGTGACGTCACTTTTGGGGAATTCTGTACCTGTATTCCCAGATCCCTCTGTTCAACTGCACTCTTCAGAGTCCTGCCATTTACCCTGTATGTTCTACTTTGGTTTGTCCTTCCAAAGTGCAATATCTGACAATTGTCTGCGTCAAATTCCATTTGCCATTTTTCAGCCCATTTTTCTAGTTGGTCCAAATCCCTCTGCAAGCTTTGAAAACCTTCCTCACTGTCCACTACACCTCCAATCTTTGTATCATCATTGTATGATCCAATTTACCACATTATCATCCAGATCATTGATATAGATGACAAACAACAATGGACCCAACACCGATCCCTGCAGCACACCACTAGTCACAGGCCTCCACTCAGAGGAGCAATCCTCCACAACCACTCTCTGGCTTCTTCCATTAAGCCAGTGTCTAATCCAATTTACTACCGCCCCATGTATACCCAGCGACTGAACCTTCCTAACTAACCTCCCATGAGGGACCTTGTCAAAGGCCTTGCTGAAATCCAGGTAGACAACATCCACCGCCTTCCCTTCATCCACTTTCCTGGTAACCACCTCGAAAAACTCTAATAGATTGGTCAAACATGACCTGCCATGCACAAAGCCATGTTGACTCTCCCTAATAAGTCCCTGATTATCCAAATATTTGTAGATCCTATCCCTTATCACACCTTCCAATAACTTGCCCACCACCGACGTCAAACTTACTGGCCTATAATTTCCCGGATTTCTTTTGGAACCTTTTTTAAACAACGGAACAACATGAGCCACCCTACACCAGTTCCTCAGCCACGTGTTCATCCGCCCAAGCATCCTACTCCTACCCTCACTGGCACATGGTACAGGTAGCAATCCTGAGATTGCTACCCTCGGGGTCCTGCTTTTTAACTTCCTTCCAAGCTCTTTGTACTCACTCTTTAAGACCTCCTCATTCTTCCTACCTACGTCATTTGTACCGATGTGTGCCACGACATCTGGCTGATCACCTTCCCACTTTAGAACACTGTGCACGCGATCAGAGATACCCCTGACCTTGGCACCCAGGAGGCAACAACCATGCGGGAGTCTCTGTCCCGACCACAGAACCTCCTGTCCGTACCTCTGACCATTGAGTCCCCTATCACTACTGCTCTCCTCTTCTTCCTCCCACCCTTTTGCGCTGTAGAACCAGACTCAGTATCAGAGTTCCGGCTGTCGCAGCTTGTCCCAGGTAAAGCATCTCCCACAACAGTATCCAATTTAGTATACCTGTTGTGGAGGGGTATGGCCACAGGGAAACCCTGCTCTGCCTGTCCTTTCACATTTCCATTTCCTCTCCTTACAGTAACCCAATTTCCTGTGCTCTGCTGCTTAGGTGTAACTACCTCCCTAAAGCTACTGTCTATATACTTCTCGTTCTCCCGAATTAGATGGAGGTCATCAAGCTCCCTCTCCAGTTCCCTAACACGCTTTGCTAGCAGCTGCAGCTGGATGCATCTTTTGCAGGTGTTGTTGTCAGGGATACCGGAGGTCTCCCTGATCTCCCACATCCTGCAAGAGGGGCATTCCAACATCTTGCCTGGCATTTTTTTTTACTCTGGGGAAAAACAAGAATAAACTTTCTGGGGAAAAAAAACCTACTCTCGCCTCATAAATGTTTGTTACCACTTCAATAAGAACATTTGTTATGAAATCCAAACTTCCCTTAATGTTGAGAGTGGATGTCAGGAACTTCAACTCCTGAAAACCTCAGAGCTTTTGCACACGTGCAGACCAGGAGTGGGATACACATACACAGATTGCCACTTTTGCACCCTTTAGTCCAGTACGCACGTGCATAAGACATTGCGAGAAAAATGAGATCACGTGACTGGGGACGGAGTGCCATGAAAGATTATTATCCCCGGCAAAGGAGAGTTCCAGACAGGGGACAGAAACAGGTCCCAGTTAAGTTAGAAAGAAAGAAGCAGAGGTTAAAAAAAGCTCCAGATAAGAAAAGGGCTGTGAGTAGCAAACATTAAGTGAAGAGGGTTCAAATGAAAGCCCTGAAGATCCAAGAAGGCAGCCAAGGCTTGGCAACTCCATGCTTCGAGCCTCTGTGGCAAAGCTATTCCTTTGCAGCAGTAGTATACTGTTTGGCAGAGCCAAGGAGCTGAAATTTTGCTTGCTTGTTTGTGTTTGAGTGTGAACTTGGGAATTCAGGGGAACAGAATCTCAGGATACAAGACTGAAACCCTGCGAGGTGAACCATTGTTGAAATCAGAGTTGGAGCAACACTTCTGAATTCCCAGGCAAGATCTTCAAAGGCAAAGATTGGAATCCCTCGTGGGAGAGACTCAGTTTCAGTTAAATTGTTTGACTCAGTGTTACTCAAGACTGGGTGGGTTGTTCAGAAATCTGTGGAATCGGTTTTGTTCGCAGGTGACATTTGCTGTGCAGTGTAGTTTGTTCAACCACAGTTTGCCCGTAAACTCATAAATCCTGAATGTTAAGATAATAGGCTAGATATTGTAAATGGTTTTATCTTTCTGACCTTGTAAAATTTATTTTTATGTTCAAAACCTGTGGAATCTTGTGGCTTTATTCACTGAGCAAGTATCTTGAATCTCAAACTTTGCCTACTTTAACTAACCGGATATTTGAGGTCTGATTGGATCTAGGATCATAATACATTCCAAAAGAGATTATGGTGTTAATGGTGGGAATGTTTGTAAATTTCAAGTAGCTCTCTCTCTCGAGAATATTAGCATGTGCAAGTATTTTGTAAAAATAGTCAAATCGTTTTTTTTTAAACCAATAAGAATTTCTATATCCAGGGTTCCTAAAGTGATTCTCAGCCAATGAAGTACTTCTAGAATACTTCTGCAATCACCATCTGTGATACCAGGCTATTGCAAGGCAAAATTAAGAAATGGCAGAAAATGGAGTAGAACAGCAGCCAATGGAAAGTATGTGCAGTAGAGATGGGAAAGGAAAGCAGAGGGACTATAAAAGTTAATGGCGTCAACTGAGATTACTATATTGTTTTTTTTTAAATTATGATCTGCTACTTTAATGTAATCAGGCTAGAACCTGAATTCATAAAATTAATAGGGCATCGACATATACCTGTTTTAGATATAACTCTATACTTCTAATACAGGTTCCAAAGGAAACACCAACATATAACACCCCCAACAATCGTAAATACACAGACTAGGAAATTAAACTCCGAGACATATTACCATAGTATTATCATAGAATCCCAAGTGCAGGAGGCCATTCAGCCCATCAAGTCTGCACCAGCTCTCCAAAAGAGCATCTTACCCAGGCCCAACTCCCACACCCCCACCCTCCCCCCAATCCTACTCCCATGACCCCACGCATTACCATGGCTAATCTACACATTTTCTAACGTGAAGGAGCAATTTAGCCTGGCCAGTCCATCCAACCTGCACATCTTTGGACTGTGGGAGGAAACTGGAGCACCCAGAGGAAATCCACGCAGACATGAGGAGAACGTGTAAACATGACACAGTCACCCAAGACCAGAATCGAACCCGAGTTCCTGGCTCTGTGAAACAGCAGTGCTAGCCACTGTGCCACCGTGCCACCCAGGGAGTTTCCAGCCCTTTCCATTGGCGGGATCTTGCAGTACCACCAAAGGTGACTCCCCATGGCGTATCTGGCCAGCAACGCAAATGGCCATTGACTTCGGCAGGACTGAAAAACCCACTGCAGGAGGGGTGGAAAATCTCAGCCATAGAATTAAAATATATGTCTGTATGTTCATATCAGGAGCTAACATGTTCCATTTTTATTGATTGTGTCCATCTGCATAAATCAGGAGTTTAGGAGAAATGTCTTTGCACAAATATGTTTTTCCAAGTTTGAAAAGCACATTCAGAAATAATTACTCATTTACACTGATGACAATACTAATGCAAAGGCATTCCTTCAAAACCAAACTAACAAAACAGTTACTATAACATTCTTATATTTGTGCTGAAATAAAACCATTGCCTTGAAAGTACAAAACTGAACTGTACTTACTGAGATATCTTGTAAAAGCTTTTCATATGAAAAATGGAAAACCTCCTTGTCGTTATCCTTAAAGATGTCAAAGCTGTAGTTTTTCACTCTTTCTTCACCCGCTGTGAATGCTTGACGAAGTTCATCCACATACTTTTCTCTGTCCATTTCAGCCTCTTTTGCTTCCATTGTTACTTGATTATCTGACACTGAGTAGAAGAGGCAAATTAAATATGCCAAACAATTTTATCTTTAATTTAATTAATCACTAAATAAAGCCATACTTTGGATGATGTTTATATTAAAAGCTATAAATGCAACACTTGTGTTAAAGCATGATGGAGCTGAATGGGCTGAAGTGCTTCTGAAATGGATCTGGATTGGGTCGAGTAATTCCTGAGATAATGTTTGTGAACATTATTCTGTTAAAAATGTAAATGTCATTTTGGTTTTCCTTTCTAAAAAAGTCTATTCATTGTGAAATGTTTAAAATGAACCAGAATGCAAAATTTTCTGAAGGATCACATCTCCAGACACCCCAGCAATGCACCATAAATACTGGACCTTCAATATTTGGATTTTCCACTTTAGGTTTTCACATACTTAAAATGTTTTCTTTCCTTCAATTAAATATGACTTAAGATGTAAATTTGTGAAATTTTAACTTAATCCATCCATCAGAGGGCTGACAAGACTAGATGCCAAGCTGGTTTTATGCCCCACCTGACTTATCAATGGAGAGTAATATTAGGCAGAATGTAAAACAGGTGTTACATGCGTTCCCAGTTTTTCTACACTGCGAACTCGGTTAAATTTCACCCAAAATTGTCGCAACCATTTCCTTTCACAGCATTATCACTTATGAGTTGTCACATTTACTGAAATTGTTTGAAATTTTTAGTTTGATATGTATGTGTGACATCATTCAATACTGCAGAAGAGTTGTACCAACAGAAGGGGGATACATTTTGCCATAATCTGAACTACTTGCACAGCAGTTGTAACTGAGCTGTAGTGACATGGAGCTTAATAAAGGATAAAACAGAACTTTAACAATACAGTTGATACAACAGCAACTTGCATTTAAACTAAGGTTCAAATGTTGGATTAGTAAATGTGCTTTTGTGTTTCACATTGGAACACTGTCAGCCCCTTCAGCCTGTTCCACTGGAGCACTGACAAAGTTTGAAACCAAGACACATAAGAACAGGCGAGTAAAAATTTGGTGAATGACTTAGATTCTAAGGAGCATCTTAAAGGAGGAAAAATAAGTGGATGGGTGGAGAGATTTGGAAGGGAATTCCAGAGGCTATGGCCTTAGCAACCAAAGGCAAAGCCACAAAGATGTGTTATTTTTTTCCTCTCAGCAAGTGCATGCTGTGACAATTATATTGTTAAGCCTTATTAAGGACAGGTAATGGTTATTAGCACAACCTCCAAAAGAGTTTACACAAGAGGAACAGTTGCAGTTGGTGGGGATTATATATCTCTGCCTATTTGCACACACAAAATTTGCTGAAGGTGAAAGACAAGCTGTGTATTTTTATTTATATACTAGCAGCCAGTATCAACCAGGTGGATGCCGAAAACCCAGGATGTGCAAGATGCCAGACTGAAGGAATGCAAAGGTCTTGGAGGGCTCGAAGAGGCTTAGAGTTAGGGAGGGATGAGGCCATAAGGAAATTGAAAACGAAGGATTAGAATTTATTAATGCATTGGTGAACTAAGAGCTAGTGCAGGTCAGCAAGCAATAAAGTGCATTTTGGAAAAGTAAAGCTATTTCATCTTTTAAACTATGCTAAGAAAAGTCTAACTGAAAGCATCTCATTAATGATAGTTGCACTGATGTGCATTATTTTTATTCATGCTACACCTTCAGTTGATAAGGCCACCATCACCAATTTTGGAAGGAGCTCCTTATTTAACGTATCTGAAATAAACTAAAATCAGAAAGATAGGTTTCTCATGAGTTTCAATGAATTGCAGCCTCTACATAACTTCATCCAGCAAGAATATTTTATCTTCATTTACGGAGAAAAGTTTCAACAGCATCAGTTTCTCAAACTAAATGAAGTGAGTTATTTGCTACTTGCATGAAAATCATAAAACAAAGTTAGTTTTGATAAGTTGTTAGGATCCCGGACCAGAACCCCAAGTTGCATTACAACACCAGACTAGACCCCAACAATTCTTCTATTTTGGCACAAATGTGAGGAAAAGATACTTCCTTCCAGGAATGATTCAACTGACAAGGTAGGGATCTTTTATAGTAAAACAAACTAATTTAATAACACAGTTTAAATATAACTCTAACAAATGAAGCAACTTAATTATTAAGTTGAACAAAATATATATACATATATAAAATATATACACACATATATAAATGGAAAGGAAACAAGTTTAATCTAACTTATCACTGTTTCAGTTCCAAATAAGCAACGTTCCTCTTACAGACATAATGCCACTTTAAATACAGTTAGCAACCATAAATATACTTGCTATAATGAGTGTAGGCAGTCTTGAAGCTTTCAGAGAGAGATAGAGTTCCAAAAACCTACAAAATCCTTCCAACTTCAACCAGGTTTCAGCTGCACACTAAACTGCTTTCTGCAAAAGCTTTTTCTCTCTGCTGGACCCAGGACTACACACAAACCACCTCATCACATTACCCTGTCAATCATTTTAATCAGAAATCCCAGGGGAACTTAAGTAAATAAAAGTCTATTTACTCCACTTAACATAACCACTTGCATGGCTAAAATTAGCAATTATCCTGCTGTCCCAGCATCTGAGTTGCATTGCCTTCAGAAATACCGACTGCCTATAGCATAAACGCTGAATTAGTTAACATTCCCCTTAAACACAAAAAAAATCATATTCATTATTATCACACAGTTAAAGCTTTGACCTAGCAAAATACAATTCACATGACTATTTCATTGCAGATGAAAAGTCCAAGTACACAAGACTCACTGATAAACCTGACGCAGGAGTGAATCGGCAGCACAGATGTATTACCTTCACCACAAGTTTTTCTGCCTTTGCAAAAGTTTTGACAGGATTGCATTTGCATCAATGCAACAAATTAATTTGGGTTGAGCTTAGTTATTGTACACCTCCATTTTTCACAGCACATCTTTTATCACAAGATCCAGATTCATCTTTACTGCCTAGGTGTTAAGCATTTGGACCTGTTGCAGAAAGGAAATAGTACCCCATTAACAGAGCCTGCCAGATTTGCTTTTATGGGCACTGCCCACACAATGTCGATGCCCAGGCAATAAAGGCAAACAAAGCTACCCATACATCAAGGAGAAGCATAGAGTCACAGCTTGCGATTTCTTGACCAGATTTAAAGCATCATATCCATCAAGACCATTTCTCCATCTTTTATGAAGTACTGATCTATTTAAATAACGATTATACGGATTTTAAAATGGCTTGCTTTCCAATTTAGGAAACTGTATGATTAAGAAGAAACAACTGCATCACTTATAGCATGCCACACAAGACTGTTCCATCCTGCAGGATCTTTGGATTTCTGGCACAAGGTAACATACTTGAAATTAAACCCAAACTTGAGCTTTTATCAAAGCACATAAGTACATAAGTTGAACAACATTCAAGGGGTTGAATTTAGCATATAAATTATGTTGCTCACCAAAATAGGCAATCCAGACCACAAATAAAACATGATCTTTTGGTTCAAATTTAAATTATTTCACTTCAGAATTAAACCACTTTTTAAAGAAAGTCACAAACACTATTCAAGTGCATGGTATGCATTTCAAAACATGCTTTTGCATTTAAGAAGCGGAGTCCACACCAAACAGATTCTACTGCCATGTATGCACTTGGCTACCAGGTAAAATGAGTGGGCACAGTTCTGGCAAGTGGAGTATAATGTGGGAAAATGTGAAATTGTCCAGTTTGGCAGGAAAAATAAAAAAGCATATTACCTAAATAGTGAGATATTGCAGAACTCAGTGCAGAAGAATCTAGGTGTCCTGGTGCATGAATTGCATTAGGTTAGCACGTAATATACAGGTACAGCAAGTAATTAGGTAACCTAATAGAACACTATTGTTTATTGTGAAAGGAATTGAACAAAAAAGTAGGGAGCTTATGCTTCAGTTATACAGGGCATCGGTGAGACCACATCTGGAGGACTATGTACCATATTGGTCTCCTTATTCAAGGAAGGATGTGAATGCATTGGGAGTACTTCAGAGAACGTTTATCAGACTATTACCTGGAATGGGCAGGTTATCTGATGAGGAAAGGCTGGACAGACAGGGTTTGTATCGGCTGGAGTTTAGAAGGGTAAGAGGTGACTTGACTGAAACCCAAGATCTTGCAGGGTTTTAACAAGGCAGATGGGAAGAGGACATTTCCTCTTCTGGGAGAATCTAGAACCACAATTGGCGGTGTGTTTTGAGGTCGTGGAGGCAGCCTGCCATTTGCCAGTGGCGGGATCCTCCAGTTCCACAGATGTCAACGGCTTTTCCCATGGCTCACATCCTCCACCAATAGGGAACCCGTGGCAGGGGGGGTCACCATCAGCAGAACCGGAAGATCCTACAGGCAAGAAGGGCCAGAAAATTTTAGCCAGTGTCTTTGAATATTTTTAGAGCAGAGGTAGACAGATTCTTCGCAAGAGGAAGAAGGTTATAGAGAGCAGGCAGGAATGTGGAGTTGACATTACAATCTGATCAGCCATGAGGGACCAAGTGGCCTACTCTTGCTTCTCATTTATATATTCCATGTGTAAAACACCCACAAGGTATTAGTCTTGTGAATTTGCCTTCCCAACAAGTACTTCTTGTGCAGGCTAAATTGAACAATCAAATCCTGCATGCTAGCATTCCTCTATAAACAGGTCAGTATATTTAAGATCGCACATCAAGCTTACAGACATAGGCATCAAACAGCAAGCTAAACGGGAAAACGAATTTTGTATTCCGGTGACAAGAGAACAAAAAAAAAGGTAAAAAATACAAATAATACCTCTTCCACTCCAAGCCTGTTCTCCATTGCAGATAGTCACAGTAAAGCCATTTCCCAGGTCTTGGTCTTTTTCCCAACTTATCTGCAGGTAGTATACGATGTCCGGTGTGGAGAGTGGCCAGATTCTGCGAACATGCCTTTCCATTGTTGTGCTTGTTTTGTTTCTAAAAAACAATAAGAGTTATCTGCAACATCTCAAAACTGGCTTCTAGCAGCTACAAAGCAATGTACTTTCTGACAAAATGATTTGTGGTTAATGGATGATATTTTCAATAGTATTGGAGCTTCACAATTATAATAACTGGATGTTCCAAAGTAATATCTTAAGACCAGGATATAACCAGGATTGAGGTACAAGTTACAATTCATTCAAGCTGTTCTGGTCAGTTCTAAGCTGTTAGATAGGAGTTTAAGTCTTTTATGACATTTATTTACGTAACAGATTATAATTATTTGGAATGCATTGCCTGAAAACACGGAGGAAGTAATGTTAAAATTGATTTGGATACGTATTTGAAAAAGATAAATTTACAGAGCTATCGGAAAAGAGCAGGACAGTCATGGAGTCAAAGAGTGGAGATAATTGGATAGTTCTTCAAATGGCTGGCACAATTGGCTGAATAGCCTCCTTCCAAGCTGTGATTCTGCAATTCTAAATATGATTCTATATCAGAGAACCTGAAAATTAATCTTAATGTCAAGTATTTACAATTCTTCAAAATATGCGGTCAACATACTTCACACTTTCCATGGCTTGTTGTGCACATGAAGAGCCACAATGCAACAACTTCTTACATTATTATTCATAGTATATTTGAGATTTTCAATCATTTCCATCTTTCCATCCGCTTTTCCTTCATTTTCACTTACTGTAAAGGCAGCAGTGTTAATTTTGTTTTGTACATTGTGGGCCAGATATTATCAGGTGGCAGTAGAGGGGACAGTTGACTGAAAACTGTCAGAGTTCATAACATTAACAAAGTGACTGCAACTTCAGAATATTGGGCATGCGCAGAAATCCTGTGTTCCTGCACAGCGTGAACAGAGGTACTTCCCAGAACCTGCAAACAGGTGTAACTGGGTTTTTGATGGCAATGTGATTGATAAAGTTCAATAACAGAACTGACCCTGAAAAAAAATTATCAGAAGATTTTTAAAGCAATTTTTAAAAAAGTTTTTTGAAATTATCAGTACTTAAGCTTCTGCCTTCACCCAATGTGCATTTCCCAATCTTTAATTTGCTCTATGTAAAATAAAAATAAAAGTGATTTTTTAAAAACACTTTTAGTTTTGTGTGGAGCCTTTGGAAACTGTGAATTACCCACCCCTTGGTACTCTTATGGTGATGGCAATGAGCAGCCTTCTTGAGCCTCTGCAAATAGTGTTATGAAAGTACTCCCACAAAGCTGTTAGATAGGGAGTTTCAGAATTTTAACCCAGTGACAACGAAGTGTCCGTGAAAGAAACGCATTTTGGAAGTGGTGTTATTTCCACTTCTTGTGGAGGTAGAGGGAACAGGTTTGAGAGGTACTTTCGAAAAAGCCTTGGGAAGTTCCTGCAGTGCATCTTACATATGGTTCAAATTGCAAACACATTGCATTAGTTGTAGAGTGAAAGTGAGCTTTTAATGAGAGTAAATGGCAGTGTTCTTACTCACACTAAGTATCATTAATCTATCTGTTTGCTGATCTCCATAGGCTTGAAGTCAAGTAATATTTTGATTATAATTCTACCTTTATTTTTCAATTCCTTCATGGTCTGACTGCTCCCTATTTCTGTACTCTCTTCCAGATATCTGAGCTCATCTAATTCTGGCCTCTTGGGCACTCTTATTGATGGGCTTCAGCTGCCTAGGCCTCAAGTTCTAGAATTCCCTCCCAAAACCTCCGTGACTTACCTTTCTTCCTTTCAGATACTTCTTAAAACCTATGTCTTTGACCAAGCTTTAGGCCATTTGCTCTATTATTGCCTTATGTGGTTCAGTGCCAAATTTCACTTTATAACCATCCTGTGAAGTGTCTCGAGTCATTTGTTATTATGCACGACATACAAGTTGTTGTGTACTACTTTGTCCTGGATGGTATCTGGCCGACAGAGCATTATAGGGGCTGTACTTATTCAGTTAAGTGGATTGTACTTCAGCACATTCTAACTTCTGCCTTTTAGGTGGTGAACAGGCTTTGAGGAGTTAGGGGGCAAATAATTCACCACAGAATACCCAGCCTGTGGCCTCATCTTCATCTATATTTGGATAATTCAAGTTCCACATTATAACTACTTCATAATTCTTGCATTCTGCAATTTCCTTGCAAGCTCTCAGATGTTACAAATGCTGCTTACACATTTTGTGTAATTTTTAGTTATTAAAGTTTATAACGATGGGGAGATGCCGGCATTGGACTGGGGTGGGCACAGTAAGAAGTCTCACAACACCAGGTTAAAGTCCAACAGGTTTATTTGGTATCACGAACTTTCAGAGCACTGCTCTTTCATCAGGTGAAATAAAGTGCTCAAGATAACCAGCCTAATTCCCAGCTGTTTGGCATCCCAATGAAGCTATGATTTATAAGCGTGAGATGTCACTAGATTGCTACCACCTACACTCTTGACTTAGATCTTCAATTCTCACATGGTGAGGTGCTGATATACAATTGACCTTATGTGCCTTAGGGAACAAATTGTTGGTGATCTTCCAGCTTCAATAAATCAAACTGAGATGGCACAAGAATTCATAGCGATGGGAAAAGATTGACTGTCCGCATATCTGAAAGACGTGAATGAAGGAAGATAAAGGCAGCTATGTCAATGGCTTTTGAACAAAGCTCTACTGCAATATGTGATGCAGAAGAAACTTTGTATTAATTTAATGTTAATTAGCATGAACAGATACAAAACGTCACAATAGATCAAGAATAGAGGAATTGTCAAATTTAATTCTACTGGATCATGAGCACAAATTAAATTTTAAACAATGAATTGCTCATTCAGCTATTATTCTAAAAAAATAAACTTTTATTTAAAAACTGATCATTCATCACACATGGCTCACATATATTCCAGGGATTTTCCAGCCTCGCTCACCCCGAAACCAAAAATCCCACCCGAGGTCAATGGACCTTTCCACGATCTGCCCCTCATCCGCCCCGATTCCCGTGGCGGGTGGGATGGTAAAATTCACCCCACACTCTATCTGCCAGAAAAGCAGATTCTTTCAAACCATACACAATTTAACACCAGTCATACGAACATATCAATTAGTAGGAGTAGGAATTTCATAGAAATCATAGAAACCCTACAGTGCAGAAAGAGGCCATTTGGCCCATCGAGTCTGCACCGACCACAATCCCACCCAGGCCCTACCCCCATATCCCCACACATTTACCCGCTAATCCCTCTGACCTACACATCTCAGGACACTAAGGGGCAATTTCAGCATGGCCAATCAACCTAAACCGCACATCTTTGGACTATGGGAGGAAACCAGAGCACCAGGAGGAAACCCACGCAGACACGAGGAGAATGTGTAAACTCCACACAGACAGTGACCCGAGCCGGGAATCCAACCCAGGTCCCTGGAGCTGTGAAGCAGCAGTGCTAACCTCTGTGCTATTAAAGGCCATTTGAGCCTCTCATGCTTGATCTGTCAATTAATAAGATCATGGCTAATCTGATTGTGGTATCAACTCCACATTCCTCCTACCCCCGATAGCCTTTGACTTCCCTTGCTAGTCAAGAATCTATCTACCTCTGCCTTAAAACGATTCAATGACTCTGCTTCCACCGTTCTCCAGGGAAGAGTATTCCAAAGACTCGCAACCTTCAGAGAGGAAATTCTTCTCCTCTCTGTCTAAAATGGGAGATGCCTTATTTGAAAATCATGCCCTAGTTCTAGTCTCTCCCACAAGAAACATCATGCCCCAAAGTAACTGTGCTACTGGTTAAGCTGAAGGTGCCTAAAGACTATCAAAAACACTTATTAATGCAAGTTGTTCAGGTTTCCTTTGGTTCGGGTAATAAAAGCTTTCAATTGACAAAAATTCTCCATTGTATTCAGTTACACTGTTTGACAAACAAGCCAACTGTTCCATCGAACTATAGAACATTACAGCACAGAAACAGGCCTTTTGGCCCTTCTTGGCTGTGTCGACCATTTTTCTGCCGAGTCCCACTGACCTGCACCTGGACCATATCCCTCCACACCCCTCTCATCCATGTACCTGTCCAAGTTATTTTTTTAAATGTTAAAAGTGAGCCCGCATTCACCACTTCATCTGGCAGCTCATTCCAAACTCCCACCACTCTCTGTGTGAAGAAGCCCCCCCTAATATTCCCTTTAAACTTTTCCTCCTTCACCCTTAACCCATGTCCTCTAGTTTTTTTGTCCCCTAGCCTCAGTGGAAAAAGCCTGCTTGCATTCACTCCATCTATACCCATCATAATTTTATACACCTTTATCAAATCGCCCCTCATTCTTCTACGCTCCAGGGAATAAAGTCCTAACCTATTCAACCTTTCTCTGTAACTCAGTTTCTCAAGTCCCGGCAACATCCTTGTAAACCTTCTCTGCACTCTTTCAACCTTATTAATATCCTTCCTGTAATTAGGTGACCAAAACTGCACACAATACTCTAAATTCGGCCTCACCAATGTCTTATACAACTTCACCATAACATTCCAACTCTTATACTCAATACTTTGATTTATGAAGGCCAATGTACCAAAAGCACTCTTTACGACCCTATCTACCTGTGACGCCACTTTTAGGGAATTATGTATCTGTATTCCCAGATCCCTCTGTTCTATTGCACTCTTCAGCGTCCTACCATTTACCTGGTATGTTCTACCTTGGTTTGTCCTTCCAAAGTGCAATACCTCACACTTGTCTGCATTAAACTCCCTTGATTTGTCACATGTATTAGTATACAGTGAAAAGTATTGTTTCTTGCACGTTATACAGACAAAGCATACTGTACATAGAGAAGGGAAGAAGAGAGGGCAGAATGTAGTGTCATAGTCATAGCGAGCGTGTAGAGAAATATCAACTTAATGCAAGGTAGGTCCAATCAAAAGTCTGATGGCAGCAGGGAAGAAGCTGTTCTTGAGTCGGCTAATACATATCCTCAGCTGTTTGTATTTTTTTCCTGACGGAAGAAGGTGGAAGAGAGTATGTCAGGAGTGCATGGGGTCCTTGATTATGCTAGTTGCTTTTCTGAGGTAGCATGAAGTGTAGACAGAGTCAATGGATGGAAGGCTGGTTTGCATGATGATCTGGGATTCGTTCACGACCCTTTATAGTTTTGTTGCGGTCTTGGACAGAGAAGGAGCCATACCAAGCTGTGATACAACCAGAAAGAATGTTTTCTATGGTGCACCTGTAAAAGTGGTAAGAATCATAGTGGACATGCCAAATTTCCTTAGTCTCCTGAGAAAGTAGAGGCATTGGTGGGCTTTCTTAACCGTCGGAGAGACCAGTTTCCTGGTTTCTAATAATGAATTTTAAAAATTAGCTCAAAGTTTTTTAAAGTTTATTCATTAGTGTCACAAGTAGGCTTACATTCACACTGCAATGAAGTTACTGTGAAAATCCCCTAGTTGCCACATTCCGGCGCCTGTTCGGGTATACGGAGGGAGAATTTAGCATGGCCGACGTACCTAACCAGGACTGTGGGAGGAAACCGGAGCATCCGGAGGAAACCCACGCAGACACGGGGAGAACATGCAAACTTGTCACAGACAGTGACCCAAGCTGGGAATTGAGTCCAGGTCTCTGGTGCCGAGAGGCAGCAATGCTAACCACTGTGCCACCGTGTGTCGATTTAGGGATACAATCATCAGGGCAATCATCAAATATTGCCATAGAGTCTTTCACAACCACCTAAGCATGCAGATGCAACCATTTTTAACACCTCACCCAAATGATGACACTTTTGACAATCCTGGCAATACAGACTCCCTTCATCCTGCGCTGGAGTGTTAGCTAAGATAATGTGCTCAAGTTTTGGAAAAGGACTTGAATCCTCAAGCAACCACAGAATAAAGCTAATGTTTCTTTCTATAATTTTGTATGTTCTGGTGACTGAACAGAATCTCAGTCAATTTTTATTATATCAAGTTTTGGCATTTTCAACAGTGTCTTCATTATCAAATGTTTGGAAACTGGGTGCTTGAACCTTTGGAAATCTAATCCATCTAAGAGAATGATCCTGCAATGCATTATGCAAATTACAGAGATTTGTACAAAAATCTCTACTAATGAATCAATTTTCAAACAATTTTGCCTGTAATCTCTTATTTTGTTTTTCTTTAAATACTGCTTTTCTTTCACAGATTGTGATTTTTTTAACCATAATTGTTTACAGAAGTTTTATATTTACTTAGTAATTATATTATACAGAACACCATCACTCTGAAGTTGTTCCCAAAATGTGGACTTCCTTGCTCAGTATACTGCCATTTTATCCCAATCAGGTTTATAATTACCACAATAATAGAAACCACATAACTGTAATGAGTTTATCTTTGTCTGTTATTAAACAACCCATATTGCTATTTCTGGAGACAGTGAAAGAGAATTAATACAACTGCACAAATTATAACTGGAGTCCCAAGGTCATTAATATTGAAAACCAACTGTGATCCATTAAAATATCAGGTTCTACTTTGATGGTGTCTGGAATAATAGGTATTTATGACTATTTCCATTTTATTTTGTATCTGCAACAGACATTTGGAATTTGGTTGGGAGATCACTTAGCTCTGTCTATAGGATAACATGCGACTTTTGCTGTTTAGCATGCGCATAGTTCTAGTTTTATACCAGGAAAGTGAGGCCAATTTCCATGCCACAGACATTTAAGTGTAGCAGGTTGAAAGTGTGGGAGAGTCAAAGCAGGTGAGAGGAGCTATAAAATTAGAAAACCAAATTCAATAGCTTTATGCAGATTGGAACCAGGTCAAAACTTCAATATACAGAAAGATTTAGAATAACTGAGTACAGTAATTTAGGATTCCTCTTTACTGTATATCAGTAAATGGATTAAATATTTTACATTTTAAAGCAATTCACCATAAAATGGCACCATTTTGGTTATACATGAGTAAAATGACATTTAAAACCAGATCAGATTAGCTTTCCATCATCACAGAACAATTTTGTTCTCATTCCAGCACACAGTGGAACTTTTCATTCTCAGCTGCATTCAAAGCCTTCAAGAATGGTAAGGAAACTTCTGGAAACTATTGTTCAGGACAAAATCAATAGTCACTTAGACAAGTGCAAGATGAGAAGGTTGATAAGGACAATACTGTTCTTGTGGTGTACATGGATTTTCAAAAGACATTTGATGCAGTGCCACACGACAGACTTGAGCAAAATTCTAGTTCATGGAATAAAAGATAAAGTAGGTATTTAGGTAAGAAATTGGCCAAGTGGCAGGAAACAGTAGTTGTTTTTCATATTGGAGGAAAGTTTGTAGTGGAGTTTCCCAGGGGTCAGTATTGGGCACTTGCTCTTCCTGATAAATATTAATGACCAAGATTATGGTTTGCAGGGTACGATTTCAAAATTTGCAGGTGATACAAAGATTGAATCATTGCCAAATGCGATGAGGAGATATAGTCTTGACCTTCTGAGGGACATAAACATATTAGTGGATTGGGCAGACAAGTGGCAGATGAAGTGACTCATTTTGGTGGGAAGAATATGTATGGAGAGACAACACTAAAAAAAAACTATCGGAGATGCAGTAACAAAGGGACCTCGGTGTACATGTACACAAGTCATTGAAGGTGGCTGAATGTGTTGAAATAGCAGTTAATAAAGCACACAATATCCTCGGTTTTATTAATGGGGCATTGAGTCCGAGAGTAAGGAAGTCATGTTGAACTTGTAGAAGACATTAGTTCGGCCTCATTTGAAGTACGATGTCCAGCTCTGGGCATGATATTTGAGAAAAGACGTGAAGGCATTGGAGAGAGTACAGAGGAGATTCACAAGAATGATTCTTGAGATAAACAACTGTAGTTATGAGGATGGACCCATTTTCCTTTGGGGAAAAGAGGACTGAGAGGTGACTTGTTAGAGGCACTCAAGATCTTGAGGGGTATGGAGACAGTAAATAGCGAGAAATATCAAGAACTAGAGGACACATTTTCAAAACAATAGGCAAAATGAGAAGCAGTGATATGAGGATTCTTTTTCATTCAGAAGGTAGTTGGATTTTACAGTGAACTGCCTGAGGGTGGTAAATGCAGGCTCAAGCCAGGTATTCAAAAGGGAATTGGATTGCTATCTGAAAAGAAAAATTGTGCAGAGTTATGGGGATAAGGCAGGATAGTGAGGCTACGTGGAGTGCTTTTTCAGGGAGCCAGCACAGACTCGGTGGGCCAAACGGCCACCTTCTGCGCTGTAAAGATTGTGATTCCATGAAGGAATGATGTGGTAGAGAGTTTGAATTTTAGTGTATCTATTTCATTACTAAAACATTCTTTCGAAGATTTACTGAACAAGCTCTGATGAACAGAATCACACTTGAATACAAGAATACTTTGACACCTGTACTATCTGGCTTCATTTACTTTTCCACAAACTAGTTTTCCATTATTGTAATTACAGACTAATTGCTTACAAAGATTTATTTTGGTGTTGAATTTTTGTTCTGCCAGGCATCTCACAATGTGCACGTTCTTTTATCAGTGAATTTATTCACTGTTTTATACTATTCATTTGCCAACCATTCAGCTGAGATAAAATGTATGCTGAGCCTTAAAGCCACCTGAATTGCTTCAATTGGTGTGTGCTCCTCTATTTTTCAGAACTTCCTCTGTAACTGAGTCACAGCTGAGTGTCTTTGCTTAGGATTGGACACTTTCTTCCTGTCCAGCTTTGTAGAATGGGTGGCCTCCAACTTCCTTTGTCGACACAAACAAACTACCCTTTTGTCACAGTCATTGAACTGTCTAATTTGTTAAAGAAAACAAGACAAACCAAGCCCATTCTCACACTCCCTCATTCAGTTTTTACTTCCCTACCAGAAACTTCTAATTTGGCTGCAATTCCGCTTTTCCATGGAAAACTATAAATCGAAGTCATGATTCAAACAGCAGAAGCTCTAAAAATTCTCCTGTGAGTTCCTATTTCAACATAGCTAATCTCAAAGTGAATTTTGAAGTCAGAAACACAAAAGTGGCATTGTCTGAATACTTCCACTGAGCTAATTTGAAACTTTTGCTTTCCCATATCTGAAAGTAGTATTTCCTCTCTTCCACCACAATATTTCGTAACATTGCTTTGAAAACCATGGCCAAAGGAATACTTTTTACACTTCTCAGTGTAATTGTAATTCCAAAATCCATCTTTATCATTTTTGCAGTTGTACTACATGCACTCAGTTCTGGTTAGTAATAGAATTTGCAACATAAGTTGCCAATTGAGTAATCACTGCTAAGTTGATGCTAGCTCTTCAACTGGAGCTTTCTATACCATGCTATCCTTTTCCTCAAATTCATTTACATTCTGCCTTTCCAAATACTTATCCAGATCCTTTTAAATCATGTTTTAGCCTCTACCTCAATGGTGTAGTGGTTATATTACTGGACTAACAATCCAGGGACCGTGAGTTTAAACTCAATTGTGGATTCGGTTTAAAAACACTGGAAAGAAAAATTAAAAGCCATTATCAATAAAATTCAGGAGAAGCTGTCAAATCATCATAAAGACACAACTGGTTTATTAATGCCTGTTAGGAAGAAAACCTGCTGTTTTGCTTTGTTTAGTTTATGTGCAACTTTCTTCTTATACGTGGCTGGTAACAACACTGAAGTGTCAAAGCGGGCCACTCATTGCTTTACATATTCATTTTGGGATGCAGGCATCACCACAAGGTCAGCTTTTACTGCCCATTCCCAATTGCCTTCTTGAACTGCTGCAGTTAATCTGGTGTAGGTACACCCACACTATTTACTGTAAGGAAGGGAATTCCAGAATTTTGACCTAGCAGCAGTGAAGGAACTGCAACATGGTTACAAGTCAGGATGGTGTGTGGCTGGAAGACTTTTCACCTGATGAAGGAGCAGTGCTCTGAAAGCCTGTGCTACCAAATAAACCTGTTGGACTTTAACCTGGTGTTGTGAGACTTCTCACTGTGCCTACCCCAGTCCAACGCCAGCATCTCCACATCTTTTTGGACAGATAGATCAACTTGACTCCTCCATGGAGGACTGGACACAATATGTAGAGCGCCTTGGATGTTACTTCCAAGCGAAAGTAGTAGGGGAGGAGGCGAAGAGAAAGCAATTCGCCAAATCACGTGTGGAAACCAAACATATAATCTGATTCACAGTCCCTCAGCCCCAAGCACGTCCAACTCCAAATCAGTCAGTAAGTTTGTGGAATTGGTGAAGTCACATTTCCAGCCTAAACCATCAGTCATACTCCAGAGATTTAAGTTTAAGTCAAGGGGGAGAGCCCCAGATGAAACAATTGTGACTATATCACCAAATTGAAACAGATATCAGCATATTACAATTTTGGATCCACCTTGAATGATATGTTACAGGACAGATTTGTCTGCGGGGTTAATAACAAAGTGATTCAACAGAGATTACTTGCAGAGGTCGATATAGAGCACTGAAAAGATGCACAAGAGTTACAGAGCACGCAGAATGGTGCCATTCACCATTTAGGATGGGAACCTGCAGTCAGCAGTGGTGCCAAAACCAAAGAAGTAGCTGCTTGGCTGGAAACGAGTTCCGCCACAAATAGGACAAGAAGATTTAGAAGAGGCAATCAATCAGCAAATGTTACCGATGTGGAGACAACCACGCCCCTGAATCCTGTGGGTATAAAGGAGACCTAATGGTTTTTTTTGTCATAGGAGAGGCCACTTAAGGCATCGGTGCAGAGTCAAGCCAAGTCTACTGAGTAGCCGATTAAATAACACGTCACCAGTATACAATGTGAAGAGTCTAGCACCAACAATTTAACTGCTCACTCACTGTTTAATATAAAAACATGCAAGATAGCTCCTATTACTCTAATGCTCCGGTTAAATGGGAAGCTTCTTAAGATGAAGTTGATACATGGGCATCAGCTGCGATAGGTGAGCTTACATTTCGGTCCTTGAAGAGTACTGTGGCCAAGTTAACAACTTATACTGGAGAAGCAATAAAAATAGTGTGCACTGCAATGGCACCTGTAACTATGGGCCAGTGATCGTGACAGGCAAAGGGCCAAGCTTTCTTGGTCTCAATTGGCTGAAGGAAATCAGGTTAAATTGGATTGAGATTTTCCAAGTGCAGGAAGGAAGACTGCTTGAACACAAGAATGTCTTCAAGGATCAATTAAGTAAAATAAGAGACCTGCAAACGAAGATATAAGTGGATCCAGAGGTGACCCCTCAATTCTTCAGGACAAAACCAGTACCATATGCTTTAGGTGAGAATTACCCGAAGATCAGAGGCCGAATTTTCAGCGGTAACGGGCAGTCGGCCTCTGATCTTCGGGTAAGCGTTCTCCAAGGCGGCCTTCACGACACACGACAGCGCAGAGTCGCTGAGCAGAAACTGATAGCCAAGTTCCGCACACATGAGGATGGCCTGAACCGGAATCTTGGGTTCATGTCACACTGTCGGTAACCCCCACAGCTTGCCTGGACCTGCAGAATCTCACTGGCTGTCCTGTCTCGAGACAATATACATTTCTTTAACCTGTGCCTAATGCTCTCTCCAATTTCTGATCCAAATCACTAAATCACCCTCAGTCCCATGCATCCATATTTTCTGCAATAGCTTACCGTGGGGAACCTTATCAAACGCTTTACTGAAATCCATATACACCACATCAACTGCTTTACTCTCATCCACCTCTTTGGTCACCTTCTCAAAACTCAATAAGGTTTGTGAGGCACGACCTATCCTTCACAAAACCATGTTGACTATCCCTAATCAAATTATTCTTTTCCGATGATTTAAGACTTGATTAGCTGTAAAGATTCGCATTCTAATCAGTATTCTGTAACTTAAGTTTGTGTCTCTGTATGCCTTGTTTATGAGCAGATATCCATTCCATCTGACAAAGGAGCAGCGCTCCGAAAGCTAATGGCATTTGCTACCAAATAAACCTGTTGGACTTTAACCTGGTGTTGTTAGACTCCTTACTGTGTTTACCCCAGTCCAACGCCGGCATCTCCACATCATTTCAAAATTTCACCATACTCAATTGCATAAAGCACATTAGAACTGCATCTTACAACCCAGCATCCAATGAAGTAGCTGAGCGAGCTGTCCAACTTTTAAGTCTGGCCGAAAGAAGCAGTCAGGAGGAACTCTGGAGACCAGAATCTCACACTTCCTTCTTGGCTTGCCTTCCAGACAACTCTACATGCAACAACCCGCCAACAAAGTTGCTAACAAAGTTTAAAGTTTAAACAAAGTTTCTATAGGTATGTCAGGAATAAAAGAATGACTAGGGTAAGATTAGGGCCAGTCAAGGACAGTAGTGGGAAGTTATGCATGGAGTCCGAAGAGCTAGGAGAGGCGCTAAATGAATATTTTTCGTCAGTATTCACACAGGAAAAAGACAATGTTGTCGAGGAGAATACTGAGATACAGGCTTTTGGACGAGACGGGATTGAGGTTCATAAGGAGGTGTTAGCAATTCTGGAAAGTGTGAAAATAGATAAGTCCCCTGGGCCGGATGGGATTTATCCTAGGATTCTCTGGGAGGCTAGGGATGAGATTGCAGAGCCTTTGGCTTTGATCTTTATGTTGTCATTGTCTACAGGAATAGTGCCAGAAGACTGGAGGATAGCAAATGTTGTCCCCTTGTTCAAGAAGGGGAGTAGAGACAACCCTGGTAATTTATAGACCGGTGAGCCTTACTTCTGTTGTGGGCAAAGTTTTGGAAAGCATTATAAGAGATAGGATTTATAATCATCGGAAAATAATAATTTGATTAGGGATAGTCAGCACGGTTTTGTGAAGGGTAGGTCGTGCCTCACAAACCTTATTGAGTTTTGAGAAGGTGACCAAAGAGGTGGATAAGAGTAAAGCAGTTGATGTGGTGTATATGGATTTCAGTAAAGCGTTTGATAAGGTTCCCCACGGTAAGCTATTGCAGAAAATATGGATGCATGGGACTGTGGGTGATTTAGCAGTTTGGATCAGAAATTGGCTAGCTGTAAGAAGACAGAGGGTGGTGGTTGATGGGAAATGTTCATCCTGGAGTTCAGTTACTAGTGGTGTACCACAAGAATCTGTTTTGGGGCCACTGCTGTTTGTCATTTTTATAAATGACCTGGATGAGGGCGTAGAAGGATGGGTTAGTAAATTTGTGGATGACACTAAAGTCGGTGGAATTGTGGACAGTGCGGAAGGATGTTGCAGGTTACAGAGGGACATAGATAAGCTGCAGAGCTGGGCTGAGAGGTGGCAAATGGAGTTTAATGCGGAAAAGTGTGAGGTGATTCACTTTGGAAGAAGTAACAGGAATACAGAGTACTGGGCTAACGGTAAGATACTTGGTAGTGTGGATGAGCAGAGAGATCTCGGTGTCCATGTGCATAGATCCCTGAAAGTTGGCACCCAGGTTGATAGGGCTGTTAAGAAGGCGCACGGTGTGTTAGCTTTTATTGGTAGAGGGATTGAGTTTCGGAGCCATGAGGTCATGTTGCAACTGTACAAAACTCTGGTGCGACCGCACTTGCGAGTATTGCGTACAGTTCTGGTCGCTGCATTATAGGAAGGATGTGGAAGCATTGGAAAGGGTGCAGAGGAAATTTACCAGGATGTTGCCTGGTATGATGGGAAGGTCTTATGAGGAAAGGCTGAGGGACTTGAGGTTGTTTTCGTTAGAGAGAAGAAGGTTAAGAGGTGACTTAATAGAGGCATACAAGATGATCAGAGGATTAGATAGGGTGGACAGCGAGAGCCTTTTTCCTCAGATGGTGATGGCCAGCACGAGGAGACATAGCTTTAAATTGAGGGGTGATAGATATAAGACAGATGTCAGAGGTAGGTTCTTCACTCAGAGTAGTAAGGGCGTGGAATGCCCTGCCTGCAACAGTAGTGGACTCGCCAGCATTAAGGGCATTTAAATGGTCATTGGATAAACATATGGATGACATTGGAATAGTGTAGGTTAGATGGGCTTTAGATTGGTTTCACAGGTCGGCGCAACATCGAGGGCCGAAGGGCCTGTACTGCGCTGTAATGTTCTATGTTCTATAATGAACTGTTGTCTCAGAACGAGACTGAGCCTTGTGTTTCCAAATTTGCCGGGGAGGGTATAAAACAGCCAAAGCAGTGAGAAGGCAAGTCATGATTCATAACAGTCAACATGATCGTTTATGGTGGACGCCATGTATGAGGAATTTTGGTAGTGGATTGAGTTGTATTCTTTGAATTGTCTCTAAAACTGAACCCCTGTCTTATCAAGTGGATGTAGAAGGAAGGATCATCCAAAACCACAGATTATTTGAGAAAAAGAGAGACACCCTTGCAGCCAGTTCTGCCATGAGGAAATGTTGTTGACTGTTTCAGCGCTGGGGTAGCTGGTCGTCCTGTGGCAGGCACAACCGATACCTCCATGGAAACAGATAGAACTGAACTGAAGAGACACCTGTTATTGTGGTTTTGGCTAACAGCAGGTGGAAATCCCCCGAAAAACAATCTAAAATTGAGTAAATTCATGTACTAAATGTTTAATTATCTGGGACTGTGTATATTTAGTATTGACATTTGTATAAAGGGACTTAAAGGAGGGTGGGGGGGGGGCAGGAGAGTGTGGTGATTGTCCCTTTAAAAAATCAATCTGCAGATTAAGGGTCACGAGCCGGGGAGCAATCAGGGAGCAGGATGGGGATCACCCTGGTAAGTAGGGCTTCTGTAGATAGGGACAAATTTTCCCATCCCGCCCGGGAATCGTAGCGGGCAAGGGGCAAACCTTGGAAAGGTCCGTTGGCCTCAGGCGGGATTTTCCAGTTGAGGCAAACGTGGCTGGAAAATCCCATCCATGGAGTCATCTTGGGAGCTCATTGCACACACAAGGCTGCAAGCCTCTGTAAATAAACAAGTTGTGTTTTCCCTAAACTGGTGAATGAGCATCTTTACACATATTAGAAAATAAGACCATCGACTTTGCAGGAACAACTTGCAATACAGCTAGTCACATGACACCTTCAATTTTCTTATTGTTTTCCTACTTACATCGTCCTGTATTAAGCAGAAAATTCTAAAAATATTAAAAGCATACGGAGTTAAAAATTTACCAGTTTTACATAAACAACGAACAACTAATGAGTTACAATCTAGTTCCACTTTCAAACTTACATCAGCAGAGCCAACTCACTTCATTAATGTTCACAATTTACTGCCAGCTATCATCCCACAGTTATACTATTTTGAAGGCTATACTCCAATTGGGTATTCTGCCAACAACTGAAAGTGGATTATCATCAGAAGCGGCCAACTCTTAATCTAATTCCTGGTTTATATCGAATTAACTAACCTCTATGGTTGGTTGGCATTGGGGGCATGCAGCAGACAATACCATTATGGTCAAAAGAGAGGAGCGAATAAGCATATATTTGCACTCTTTTTCTATAAACTGACTCCTGCTGGGAAATGCATGCATTTTGCATTGCACTCACATATGAAAGATGGGCGCGCAACTGATTTATTAAAAATATTCAATCATGGATCCAAGCGTCGCCTTAAGGCCATCATTTATTGCCTTCCTAATTACACTTGAGATGGTGGCCTTCTTGTACTGCTGTGTCCATGTGATGCAGGTACACCCACAATTCTGTTTCTAGATCCATATGAAATTCCAAAAATACAATGTAAATTCATGTAGCACTTTATGTACTGAAGTGATCACACACCACTCAAATAAAAAAAACTTAATGTGCTGTATGTTACTTAAGGTTATTTATTAGTGTCACAAGTAGGCTTGCATTAACACTGCAATGAAGTTACTGTGAAAATCCCCTAGTTGCCACACTCCAGTGCCCATTCAGGTACAGAGGGAGAATTTTAGCATGGCCAATGCACCGAACTAGCACATCTTTCGGATTGTGGGAGGAAACTGGAGCACCCGGACGAAAGTCACGCAGACACGTGAAGAACATGTAGACTCCACACAGTCGCCCAAGCCAGGAACTGAACCTGGGTCCCTGGTGCTTTGAGGCAGCAGTGCTAACCACTGTGCCACCGTGTCGCCTAAATTAAAAGATGCTCTTAACTATTATGGTGGTTAAGTATCTTTAAAATTTGAGTACAACAACGTTTATTTACATCTGAAAGGAAATTGAAATTTATCAACATTAGCAAAATATTACAAAGCAGTAAGTCAAGAGGAAATCAGATGACATCATGAGAGAAAAAAACTACTCTGCAGAAACCATTGTTCATCTCCAAGACTATTTCTTTCCTGTTTTAGTAATTATATACTGTTTGTATGTTTTTTTCAGTTTTGAGCTCATTTTGATGCCAACTGCAGCTGGCAGTTAGTGAAGACTGCCTGTGTTCTCAATGTCATTGATCCGCTTGGTGAGAACACTAACGAATTAATGTTTAATCTTGGCATCAGTATTGGTAACTTATTAACAAATCATTTGCAGCTGATAGTTATATTGTGCAGAGGATACGGGACACTTCCGTACATTATTTCCAGGAGGAATTCCCACAATCTGAAGGGACATTCAGTGTGAAGACATGGCAAAAATAATTTCCCAGAAGTGCCTATTTTATCAGCATTTTAGTGTCATGAATTCACAAAAATTAGCAGTTAAGATTTTCAAAGAAAATATGAATGATTGTATGCCTCCTCAAAATAAAGTTGGTCTGTCTTTCCCCACCAATTTTCTTTTTCCCCTTTTCAAGGTATTAGCTCAGACTGGACTGCAGCTTCCTAGGTACCTGCTAACTTGCCTGAAAGGTCATTTTGTATGTGGAAATTCTATGCAGCAATTGCTTGCAGCTACATGACACTGAAGAGCCCAATGCTGCACTCATTCAAACCTGTGATTTTCCAGTGACTGGACACTAATCGTGGGTGGAAATCCTGTCTGATATTTCTTCCTAGCCCAAGCACTCAACTGCTGACCTCTGAGCTAACACAAACTGCTGTATTATTCTATGCAACTATTAATAACTTTGACGTAGAGTAACTTCAAAATTTGTAAACCACACAAAACTTGCAAGTATTATGAATGTTGAGAAGGGTAGTCTTCAAGAGGTCATAGGCAGACTGATGGAATAGGTGGGCACATGGCAGATTAAATTTAATGCAGAAAAGTATGAAGAGATACATTTTGGAAGGAAGAATGAGGAGTGATAATATAAAGTAGAGGAGAACATTTAGGAGACAATGATCACTGTAGTTGCAAGTATTCTGCTTTGCAAGTATTTTTCCATTATTATTGAAAAATTCTGCAATGGTAGCTCAATATATTGCAAAAGCCTTTGACATATACATGATTTAGCACTGAAGGCATTGCCTCCAGCATATTTTTATGCTGATTTATTACATGATGTACATTTATTTATTTTATGCAAAAATGGTGTGCAAACTGGTGGTTCAATCCACAACTGAATTATTTGAAACAGTTTTTAAAAATAATAGAAAATTGGCATCGGTATTTCAAAAGTTTGAAAATACCATCAGCATTGTATATACTTCTAAAATAAACGTTTGTTTAAATTTGTTTTTAAAACATTTCCATCAATTTCACCATTCAGCACTTCGTCACTTTTCAGTGAAAACTCTCCACTCCCCGCACTCTACCACCTATAACTTTGTATGATAAATCAGAAGTTTTAACTCTGTTTTGTCAGAGGGTTGGCTTATGAGGAGAGACTGAGTACGCTGGGGCTATACTCATTGGAATTCAGAAGAATGAGGGGAGATCTTATAGAAACATAAAAGATTATGAAGGGAAGAGACAAGATAGAAGCAGGGAAGTTGTTTCCACTGGTGGGTGAAACTAGAACTAGGGGGGGGGCATGGCCTCAAAATAAGGGGAAAGCAGATTTCGGACTGAGTTGAGGAGGAACTTCTTCACACAAAGGGTTGTGAATCTGTGGAATTCCCTTCCCAGTGAAGCAGTTGAGGCTACCTCATTGAATGTTTTTAAGGCAAGCATAGATAAGTTTTTGAACAGTAAAGGAATTAAGGGTTATGGTGAGTGGGCGGGCAAGTGGAGCTGAGTCCACAAAAAGATCAGCCATGATCTTATTGAATGGCGGAGCAGGCTCGAGGGGCCAGACGGCCTACTCCTGCTCCTAGTTCTTATGTTCTTATGTAGAAATTATGAACTGCTCCTCTATTTACCACAAAAGACTGTCTTAAGGCAAGGGTAAATTTATCGGGATAGCATGTGTAACATCTGTGCAAATGTTTCCTTTTCAATCTGCATCTAATACAAAGCCTTGCCCTCTTCTGATAAACATCAGAAATATTGCCATAGTATAAATAACTAAATTACAAATGATTTTAAAATCTGAATGCAAGACAGCCTAATGGGTTAAAACAAAACACTTAATAGTGACTTTTATAGAGCAGAAGAACCATGATTTGACTCCCAGTCTGTATTTACTGAACGATAATCAGGGTATGGCAGTTGACTTAAATAGCTACAAGGAGAAGAGATTCTGATATGGTAAAGTGCAAAAAGATCAACATTATTTAAGAAAGAGTGTATTTGTGCATCTAAAAAACTCATAACTAAATTGCAGCTGGCTAATATGGCATCAGCTAAGAGCTTACTAATGTTAGTAATTATAATTCTGAATTGCGGTATTTCTAAAATCTGATGTAAATTATGATAGTTTCTTGTGGGAATATCAATATTATAACCGAGTGGTGAGATGCAAGTACAATTTCTGGTTCTACTGAGTTCTAGGTAAACACCAGAAAAGTGCTGAATACAGCCTGGCACCAGTGAATAGTAAAAGATAAAACAGGATGGAGAACCTCTACAGAAGTAGAAAGGGATGAAAATCTCAGACAAGTGGGTATTCATTTTTCAATACAAGGAATCAAGCCACATATTCCACAAAACCTGGTCTTTCGATGGGACTAGATGACAGTCAGTTAGCGAACTTCATTCACCACTAAGACTCTTTGCAATATAGCCTGGATAGAATGAAATCTTCCTCCCAAACAATCCAGAGTGAAACTGTAATCCTCCATCCCAGAGAACTGGGAATGTTCACTCCTTACTTATACTCAAGAAAAAGATCAATAGATTTCATGCAGCAAGTGGCTGGAACCTGGAATACCCCGAGTGTGAGTGTTTGAGAGTGCAGTGAAACAGCAACAAAACAATGCACACCAGACAGAGAGAAATATATGCAAGAGGCAGGAGTGACCACAAGTTCACAGACAGAAGGAAATGTCCTGCTATGGATCCAACTACAGAGCTTGTGGAGAGCACAATAATTGGAAAAAGATGTGGCGTGCAAAGGAAGAAAATGGTAAATGTATTATGGAGACAGAAGAACAAGTTTTTTTTAAGTTTATTTATTAGAACCCAAAACATCCATACCCTGGAAAAGATGATGAGTTTGAGAGCATAACAGGGCAGCACAGTGGCTAACACTGCTGCCTCACAGCGCTAGGAACCCAGGTTCGACTCCCGGCTTGGGTCACTGCCTGTGTGGAGTTTGCACATTCTCCCCATGTCTGCACAGGTTTCCTCCCACAGTCCAAACATGTGCGGGTTAGGTGAATTGGCCATGCTAAATTGCCCCTTAGTGACGAGCTAGGGTAAATGCATGGGGTTATGGGGATAGGGCCTGGGTGGGGTTGTGGTCAGTGCAGACTTGATAGGCCAAATGGCCTCCTTCTGCACTGTGGGATTCTATGAGTCTATGAACAGACACTGGAACCACACAACTGAATGAAATGGCTGGATGTGACAATTACCACAGAAAATAAATTCACAAAGATTCAGACCAGGAAGAGTGTGAGAAATAAGCTCACAATCATAAATCTGCTGTAAAAGTACCAGAGCACGGAGCAAATTAATTCTGCTCAGAATAAAGCAGAAAATCTTGCAGGAAAATTTTATAGAAAATGGTTACCCAAGGAAATTCTTTCTGAAACTGAGCAACATTAGGCCAATGGCATATGGTGGGAAGCAAGATTAGACAGCTAGAAAGAATACAAATCAGGGGGAACACACAAAGGAATAAATGTTAACTATATGCTACACGTTATTGAAAGAGATGGTCCTGCTATCCTGGGATATAGTAGCAGCTGCAAAGTGCTGCAACTTATTTCAGCAAAACCACAAGATGCAGGAGGCAGCACAGAGGGTTGAAGGTAATGCACTCAGTGAAAAGCCATTTTCCTATAAAACATTGGTACTGTTGGAATTTAGGACAAGATATCACCAGGATATACCAACATTTGACACTGCTGCCACCCCACAGCACAATATTTAAATACAATTGGTGTAAAACTGTTTTTCCAATTTTAGGCAGCTTAAAAAATGTCAACATTTAGATGACTACAGGCCAGAATGTATTGTGCTGTGTTTATGAATGATGTAAGGTTTAGTGGCGAATGCTAGAAAACCATGTGGGTACCAAATTGCAAACATTGTGTTGACACCCTCCATGTGTTAAAGGGGATCTGCAAACTCCCACTTTCATAAGGGTGGCACAGTGGTTAGCACTGCTGCCTCACAGCTCCAGAGACCCGGGTTCAATTCCCGGCTTGGGTTACAGTCTGTGCAGAGTCTGCACGTTCTCCTCCCCCGTATCTGTGTGGGTCTCCTCCGGGTGCTCCGGTTTCCTCCCACAGTTTGAAAGATGTGATCAGATGCATTCAGGTATACTCAGTGTACCTGAACAGGTGCTGGAGTGTGGCGACTAGGGGATTTTCACAGTAACTTCATTGCAGTGTTAATGTAAGCCTACTTGTGACACCAATAAACTTTAAACTCGTGAAGTTGGGCATTAGATCGTTGACTTGTACCTTTGATAGCCACGACCGAACTGCATTGAGTTTAAATGGTCCTTTTTACCGCCAGTCGTTCGCCGTCACTCCCAGGGCCAACTTCACATCGACATCAACAAACAACCTCGAAACTTCCGCGGCTCCGGCCAATCACAGCAACAGCCCCGCATCTGATGACGTTTCACACACAGTTTACGCCTGAGCCGGACCTCGCCTTGGGTATAAACTGTGTGTGAAACGTCAGCAGCATTGCCCCCGGACCCCGCCCCAGGTGTGAACTGTGTGTGAAACGTCATCAGCATTGCTCCGGACCCCGCCCCGAGTGTGAATTGTGTGTGAAACGTCATCAGCATTGCTCCAGATCCACAGGCAGAAGTGAACCGTCAAGTGACGCATGCAAGCGTCTCGCGTCGCTTCCAGTTCCGGCGGAAGTGTGATGTGGCTATGAAGTGTACAGGATGGTGAGTGAGGAGTCTTGTCTGTTTTTATTTATTATGGTGGCGGTGTTGAAGGCAGGCTGATTAGCTACTGTGATTGATCAATTCACATTTTGATGTGTCTCCACTGGCAGCCCGTTAGCTTGATGCTTCTTGTTTGCAATGAGCGGTGTGGGGATGGAGGATAGCATTGCTTAAGATCAGGGCCTCCAGGTAACAGATTGGTTTCTTTTCCGGCTTTAATGGACGTAATCGAAACTAATAATCGACAGCAATCAATAAAAGTGAGTAAAGCTAAGAAGCCAGCATAATCAACGACCCCCACCCCACGCACCCCGGACATTCTCTCTTCCACCTTCCATCGGGAAAAAAATACAGAAGTCTGAGGTCACGTACCAACCGACTCAAGAACAGCTTCTTCCCTGCTGCTGTCAGGCTTTTGACTGGACCTACCTCACATTAAGTTAATCTTTCTCTGCACCCCAGCTATGACTGTAACACTACATTCTGCACTCTCTTTCCTTCTCTATGAACGGTCTGCTTTGTCTGTATAGTGTGCAAGAAACAATACTTTTCATAATGCTAATGCATGTGATAAATCAAATCAAAAGCTGTGGGCTGGCTAATATTAAATGCAGTAAGAAGTCTCACGACACCAGGTTAAAGTCCAAAGGTGTTGTGAGACTTCTTACTGTGCTTACCCCAGTCCAACGCCGGCATCTCCACATCATTAATATTAAATGGAGATGTTTAGTTCCAAATGAATGACTGATGGTGTGAAATCTCAGTTCAACAGCAAGAAACATAGGAGCATAAGAATTAGAAGTAGGCAAATTCAGCCCTTTGATCTTGCTCTGCCATTTAATCAGATCGTGGCTGATCTCTCCCTGGTCTCAAATCCACCTCCCCACCTGTTCCCCATATACCTTTTTTTATTAGAAATATATTTTATCTCAGAAACCTCTAGGATTAGTCTGATTGATTAACTGACCTAAATTCCACCTTGTGATGGTCAGTCTTACATTAAGTACTGGGACAATATATACTTAGGATCAGAGAATGATAAATAGCTTAATATACCTATCCTTTATGGAAAAAACGGAGCAGCGGGATACAAGTAAGTTGTGTTCACAGAATAGTTGAAACACAAGGAGGCCTTCAGCCTCTTACGATCATGCTAGTTCTCTGGAACAGCAGATCAGTTTATCCCACTCTCCTTTTCATGTCACCTTGCAATTTTCTCTCAGTAGTTTCCCATGAAAGCCATGTTTGAATCTGCCTCTGCCACTCAGGTGGTGTACAGTAAGAAGTCTCATAATACCAAGTTAAAGTCCAACAGGTTTATTTGGCAGCACAAACATCCTTTCCAAAGTGTGGTGCCCTGATTTGAACACAATAGTCTAGTTGAGGCTGAACTAGTTTTTTATGAAAGTTCACAACTTCCTTGCTTTTATATTATGTGCCCCTGTTTATAAAGTCTAGAATTCCATATGCTTTTTAATCACTATCTCAACTTGCCCTGCCACTTCAATTCTCTGTGCAATATACCCCAATTTTCTAGAATCCATAGAATCCCTACAATGCAGAAGGAGGCCACAATTCCACCCTGGCCCTATTTCCGTAACCCCACACATTTACCCTGCTAATCCCCCTGATACTAGGGTCAATTTAGCATAGCCAATCAACCTGACCCGCACATCTTTAGACTGTGGGAGGAAACTGAGCTCCCGGAGGAAACCCACACAGACATGGGAAGAAAGTGCAAACTCCACACAGACAGTTACCCAAGGCTGGAATTGAATCTGGGTCCCTGCCGCTGTGAGGCAGCAGTGCTAACCATTGTGCCACTGTGCACCGTCATTCCTTTGTTTCCTTGTATCCTTTATTTTCTATTTTTTTTCTTATTCTTCCCATCTCTTCACTTTAAACTTATTTGCATTAAATACCATCTACCACATATCTGTACTATCTATAAGATACACTATAGTAACTCAGCTAGGCGCTTCAGCAGCACCTTCCAAACTAGTGATCTCTACCACCTAAAAGATCAAGGGCAGCTGAAGAAAGGGAACAGCAGCATCTGAAAAGTCTCCTTCAAAAAAACGCACCATTTTCTCTTGAAACTATGTTGCTGTTCCATTGTTATTGGGTCAAAATCCTGGAACTCCCTAACAGCACTGTAGGTGTACCTTCACCAAGTAGGCAACTGCAGTTCAAGACGGCAGTTCGCGAATATCTTTAGGGCAATTAGGGATGGGAAAAATGCGAGCCAGTGATGCCCATATACTGTAAAATAACAGAATAATTGCTTGAGGGGGAGGTGATGACCTAGTGGTATTATGTCGCTAGACTATTAATGCAGAAACTCAGCTAATATTCTGGGTTTCGAATCCCACCATGGCAGGTGATGGAATTTGAATTCAATGAAAAAAATCTGGAATTAAGAATCTACTGATGACCATGAAACCATTGTCGTTTGTCAGAAAAACCCATCTGGTTCACTAATGTCTTTTAAGAAGGAAATCTGCCATCTTTACCTGGTCTGGCCTACACGTGACTTCAGAGCCACAGTAATGTGGTTGACTATCAACTGTCCTCGGGCAACTAGGGCGGGGCAATAAATGCTGGGGCAATAAATGCTGGCTCAACCAGCGACGCCCATGTCCCACGAATGAATAAACAAAAAGTCACACTGATCCTAGTCGAACTTAAAGCCCCACCTGCACAGATTTTAAGAATGGCACAGTGGTCAGCACTGCTGCATCACAGCACCAGGGACCTGGGTTTAATTCCAGCCTCAGGTTATTCTCTATGTGGAGTTTGCACATTATCCCCGTGTCTATGTGGGTTTCTTCCAGGTGCTTCGGTTTCCTCCCACAGTCCAAAGATGTGCAGGTTGATTGGCCATGCTAAATTGCCCCTGAGTGTCAGAAGGATAAATTAGTGTAGGGCCTGGGTGGGATTGTTGTCGGTGCAGGCTCAATGGACAGAATGGTCTTCTCCTGCACTAGGGATCCTATGAAATGAATGAGTTGTTTGGATGCCGTTTAACCTTACAATTCATTACCTATTTTGTTTGTTATTGTGACCCAATAGTGTCTGTAGTCTCTTGAGGGAAGAACACTGAGCATGATTCTGCAATTTCTCGGGGGATTATTTTTATTTCAGTCAAAAATAGTATTTTTGGTTTGTATTATGCTGCACACCTAGGAAATGGAGCTGAAATTTCAGTCTGCTCCAACATACAATCTTGACCGATTGGTGCCTCAACTTCAGATCCCTTGGTACCCTTAATTTGCCTAGATGTTGAACTTTGTGTTACTTGTGACCTCTCTCCATCATGTTCGTCCACTATTTTGCTGCATATGCAAACATTGAAACACAAACTGGGCCTCTCAATAATGGGCACCTCTGGAGCGCGAAATGGGAACCTGAGCATCTCCGCACTATAAATGGGGACAAACGGCTGTTGAGTTCTGGAAGTGTCCCTATGGAAATCATAGAACAGAAGAATCATAGAATCCCTACAGTGCAGAAGGAGGCCATTCGGGCCATTGAGTTTGCACCAACAACAATCCCACCCAGGCCCTATCCCTGTAACCCCACTAATCCCTCTAACCTACGCATCCTGGGACACTAAGGGGCAATTTAGCATGGCCAATCTTCCTATCCTACACGTCTTTGGACTGTGGGAGGAAACTGGAACACCCGGAGAAAACCCACGCAGACATAGGGAGAACATGCAAACTCCGCACAGACAGTGACCCAAGCCGGGAATCGAACCCAGGTCCCTGGAGCTGTGAGGCAGCGGTGCTAACCACTGTGCTGCCGTGCTGCCCAATGCAGTTCGGCCGTGGCTGCTCAGTGTGGTTATCAAAGGTACAAATCAACGGTTCAAATAGTCAATGGTCTAATGCCCAACTTCACGAGTTTAAAGTTTATTTATTAGTGTCACAAGTAGGTTTACATTAACACTGCATTGAAGTTACTGTGAAAATCCACCGAGTCACCACACTCCAGCACCTGTTCAGGTATACTGAGTATACCTGAACGCATCTGATTAGCACATCTTTCAAACTGTGGGAGGAAACTGGAGCACCCAGAGGAAACCCATGCAGACACGGGGAGAACGTGCAGACAGTAACCCAAGCTGGGAATCGAACCTGGGTCTCTGGAGCTGTGAGGCAGCAGTGCTGACCACTGTGCCACCATGCCACCCTTATAAAAGGGAAAGCAGCAATTGTTCTGTAAAACGACCTGTCCTTTTACTTGAGAAAAAAGTACTCCTTGGAATGTTGGGGTGGTAAGAAAAGCCATCATTTGTTGTCCAACCATTGTTACTTTTGAGAGGATTGTGGCGAGATACCTTCCTGAACTGCTACACTCTGTGTGCTGAAGTTACTCCTGCAATGTTGTTAGGTAGACAGTTCCAGGATTTTGACGTGATGACGAAGGAATGCCAGTATATGTTCCAAGTCAGAAAAATATGTGACTTGGAAAGAAACCTAGTAATAGAGGTGTTCTAATACACCTGCCTTTGTCTTTCTCGATGGTGGAGGTCATAGGTTAAGGAGGTGCTACCAAAGAAACCATGATGATTTGCTACAGTGCATCCTAGAAGGAATATACACTGCAGCAATCATATGTTAGTGATGGAGGGAGTGGAGTGCTGTTACTCAAACAGATACTTTGTCCCGAATGAAGCATCTTGAGTGTTGCTGCAGCTGTCCAGGCAAGTTGAGAGTATTCCACCACACTCCTGACTTGTGCTTTGTGGATGCTGGAGACCGTTTGGAGAGTTTGGGAACGATTCATTCACTACAACATACCTTGCTTCTGATCTGCTTTAGTAGCTGCGACATTTGTGGCTTGTACAGTTGATTTTCTGGGCATTGCCCCCCCCAGAACGTTGAAACAGGATTCAGCAATGGTAATGTCATGGGAAGGTGGTTGGATGCTCTTTTGTTGGAGATGGTCATTGTCTGCTATTGTGTGGCTCTTATCCCCCCCAAGCTTGCATCTTACTGATGGGCATGGATTTCGTTATTATCTGTGTAATTGCAAATGGAACTGAATCCCTCCCCACCTCCTCCTCTCCGCCTTCCCACTGTCACCACTCATGGTACTGATGTGAATTAATCACTATGTATCGCCTTTTACAATATAATTTATAAATTCAATTATTACAGCAAAACCCCAAGCAAAGTCACACCTGACTCGCATGAAGTTTCCAGTTTAACCTACTAAGTATGATGGGCAAATTACACTATCAGGACATGTACAGTTTGAATCACAACAGTCATTGGGATAACTTCCAATGAATACATGAAGTGCAAGCCTATGTTCATATTTAGTGGCCTTCTGGACAAGCGGACACCAGTCCTAAACCTAAATGGGTGGCACAGTGGTTAGCACTGCTGCTTCACAGAGTCAGGTTCCCGGCTTGGGTCACTGTCTGTGTGGACTCTGCAACGTTCTCCCTGGGTCTGCGTGGGTTTCTTCCGGGTGCTGCTGTTACATCCCACAGTCCAAAAGATGTGCTGGTTAGGTGGATTGGACATGCTAAATTCTCCCTCAGCGTACCAACCAGGCACTAGAGTGTGGCAACAAGGGGATTTTCACAATAACTTCATTGCAATGTTAATGCCTGCTTGTGACACCAGTAAATAAAATTTAATGTGCACAATGCATGGGGAATTGACACGTAGCACTTTGCTTCATCATTTCTAAAATGCAGTCAATTGTCTACCCTATGAGTGCTGTACATTCCATCATTGCCCCTCACCCAGTGCCATTTTTATATTGCAATGTAGGTTATATTTCAAAAATACTACTTTTGAGGAAGAGAGTGCTGTCTAGCTATAAATGCATGCTCAGTGCCAATCTACTGATAGAATACATGTTCAGTTATTAATATCCTTGTTACATCAGAAAGTATAATTGTTTTCAAATTGACAATGTTTGGGAAAGCAATTCATTTTTACTACTTTTTTAAAGAAGCTGACATGTCGCCTGAACTTCATTCTTGAAATGTAGAGCAGTTAGTGGCTTTAACCAGATCCTGGAGCATCAAGCAGTTCAAGGGAAACAATTTGCATCGCTGTTGTCATTCTTTTAACCATGTGCTTTTACAACCCTCCACGAGTGTGGAGTCTACCGTAATACATACATTTTATGCAAGATATATAAACATTCATATTTTCCGATTCGATTTAACTTATTTGCATTGTTACCTGTTAACCACCTGAATTTGCAGTAATCGGTGTTTCAACAGGCCACAGATAAAACTCATTACAATTTTCTCCCCCCCCACAGTCGGCAATTTTCAACTTTCAGAGTCTACTGACTGTCATACTACTCCTGATTTGTACCTGTGCTTACATCAGGGCCCTAGCTCCCAGTGTTCTGGACAAAAATAAAACTGGGTAAGTACACTCTAGTTTTTGATTGTTGGGTAGATTATAGAAATTCAAGGTATTTTTGAATATTTTTTCAGCAAGTAAAATATAACCAAATGCAGTAGGCTGTACTTGAAGTATGTTTAATACTGGGTGTTTGTCATCCCGACTGACTTAGCAATTTTCAGCCTCAGTGAGGTCAACTGTTGATGGTTTGTTCCTAACAAGTTTATGCCAAGATTCACATTTGTGTTGTAATTTCTGTAAGTGCACGAGTCTGTTTAATGGCTGGGAGAAGCTCTAAAAGTAATAAAACAAAAATAATTCAATACAAGTTGTATTCATTCATTGTATGTTAAAGTTTTATTGCAAATATTTCTGAATCGCAAACTTTGCATAAGCTTGAGTTTTGTTTCTAGCGCCTGTCTATATTGATTGTTTGAAATTCACTTGGAGATGTGTACTGTTCAGTGTTTTGCTAATGATTCTGTTACCATAATATATTAGGGATGTGTTTTATCATTATTGATGGTATAAGTAGATGTGGCTGTAGAATATTACTTGGGCAGATTATTTGAGAATCTGTGGTTACACAAATTAATATTGATACCATTTGAATATGTTAACTGGCCTCTGCTAACTACTCAGTACACAGTTCAGGAGCTATGTCAGTGGGTAGTCTCTTTATATATTATCATATTGCTCTTGATTATTTAAATCCATTCAATAGATCCCAAAATGTAGGATATTGAATAAATGTACAACAGTTCGGCAAAACAAATACATCTCATGTAAGATTCTCTAATTTTCTCATCCCAGTCGCGTTGTCAAGGAACCAACTTGTGCTTGAACTTAAACTGATCTTTGCATTTTCTTGGAAAAACCAGAAAAAATTAGTGTTTGCCTGAAATGAAAGCTGGAACCTAAATAACAGAAGACAATGTAGCTCAACAATAGAACAGTCTTTTTTCTTTAGGCCAAAGGATTGAAGATTCAAGTCACCGAGGAGATACTTCAGATCTGCCTGATATTTATTATCTCCTTGGCTGATCGATATTGATTTTTTTTTTTAAAATCCGAGATGGAACTGCCTACCTAAATAAGCCACAGGCAAATACATTAATATAGCACATATAAAGAATTGGGTTATGGATTGCAAAATCAAACCTCTGGGGAACTACAATCACAACTTGTATCAGTTAAGTAGATGATGTATTCCATTTTCTACTGAATTCAATACCAGTAATTGTTTGAAATATCTTCAAAGATGTGTTTGCTTCATCACAAGTTTGGTGAGGGGGTGGTGGAATTAGTGCAAGTAAATTCTTACCTCTCACATCCATTGAAATGCAAGAAAGTATACTAAACCTTAGCCACTATAAACACTGAACAAATACAGTGCAAGTAATTAGAATGAAACTTTACATCTGGAAGGAGAAAGAAACTGGCAGAATTGGTCTACTTCCAGTGGAAATTTGCATGTACATCTTGTGTGTCTCTACAGTGACACAAGATGAGCAACGTAATAGAAGCCAAACTAGAGTTTTGCATTGAATGTGAAAATGTCAGAAGATAGTCTGAAATCAATTTGGCTTCCCACCAGTTTGTTATACCACAGCTCGTACAAAGCTAACTTTTAAGGTGCACATGTGCATATTAACAAACTAGTGGGTGTAATTTAACTACGCCCTTGTATTTTGTCTCCTGAGACTAAGTTTTAAATCCAACCCAGACTGGTGCAGTAATATTCCCCTGTTCTGCAGCTGTAAAGATCCTAAATTAAGTTTAGACAGTCATAACCTAGTTCCTCGCAGACATGATTTCATAGCACAAAACTGTCTGTAATGTAGTATAGATTGGCAATTTTTTTGAGTTTCAGTAAGGATGCTGACATAGGAAATGGAAAAATTCAGTGGTGCAGTGGAGAGTTTCCTACTGATGCTGGAGATATTGGGTTCTTGTGGCAGGGAAGTAGATCTATTTTGCCAGCATTTGCCGATTGAGACACCTAACCTTGCGTGTGTTTGCCAACAACAGGCAGCAAATGTGGTCAAGTATTCCATTTTTCTGAAACTTGAATTGTGTGAAATGTAAATAGGGCTGATGTGACCTTGCGATCCTTACATTATTAAGTAGGATTTAAATTATGTCTGCCTTTAATAAGCATTTTGTTAATTGATAGAATTCTGTGATCCTAAATAATGTAAAGTGTCCTCATTGAGACTGTTTGGAAAAATGTAGAATTCAAAGGATTGATTTCCTGAGAAATAACTTTTTCCATCTGCAAAATAACCACTTTCTAAATTCCATGTTTTTGTACAACAACCATTTTTCAATCCATTTTGCTACCCCAATGATTTTGAGCCATCAAGTCAACGACCACTTTACTGCCTCATATTCACCCTACATCTCCTGCCCAAAGCCTTAAAATGTGTCTTCCTGTCCTTATGCAATTCAGCTGTTCTAATGGGAACAGTTTTTCCTTATCTAAGCCTGTCATAATCTTATACATTTATCAAATGTCCCCATAATCTCCTTTTCATAGAATAGAATCATGGCATCACAATAGTGCAGAAAGAGGCCAATTGGCCCATCGAGCCTGCACCGACAACAAACCCACCAGGCCTTATCCCCATAACTCACTTATTTACCCTGCTAATCTCCCTGACTAAGGGGCAATTGAGCATGGTCAATCAACCTACCCCGCACATCTTTGGACTGTGGGAGAAAACTGGAGCACCTGGAGGAAACCCATGCAGACACGGGGCGAATGTGCAAACTTCATATAGACAGTTATCGAAGGCGAAAACCCCAGTTTCTCCAACATAACCTGAAAGCTAAAAGCCTTCATCCCCGGAACTGTTCTAGTAAATCGCCTCTCCAGAATCTTCACATCCTTCCTACAGAGTGATGACTGGAACTTGATGCAATAGTTGTAACCTAACCAAGGCTTTTTACATGTTCAGCATGAAATCCTGCCTTTGTAGTTAGTGCCTCTACTCCTGAAATCCAAGATCCCGTATACTTTGCTAATCTTTAAAGATCGATGCACATTTGCATCTCTCTCTGTATGCTGTTTGAACTGTGCCATTTAGTCTATATTATCATAGAAACCCTACAGTGCAGAAGGAGGCCATTCGGCCCATCGAGTCTGCGCCGACCACCATCCCACCCAGGCCCCACCCCCACACATCCACCCGCCAATCCCACTAACCTACGCATCACAGGACTCTAAGGGGCAATTTTTAACCTGGCCAATCAACCTAACCCGCACATCTTTGGACTGTGGGAGGAAACCGGAGCACCCGGAGGAAACCCACGCAGACACGAGGAGAATGTGCAAACTCCACACAGACAGTGACCCGAGCCGGGAATCGAACCCAGGACCCTGGAGCTGTGAAGCAGCAGTGCTAACCACTGTGCTACCGTGCCGCCCTTCTTCCAAAATGCAGAGCTTTCCATTTGTTCTCTATGTTAAACCCTATTTCGGAGCGAGACTCCAAAAGCTTGTGCTACCAAATAAACTTGTTAGACTTTAACCTGATGTTGTGAGACTTCTTGCTGTGCTTACCCCAGTCCAACGCCAGCATCTCCACATCATTTAAACCCTATCTGCCAAGTTTCTGCTTGTTCTGCAAGTCTATATTTGGTTGCTATCACTATTTGCAACACCTTCAAGTTTGTTATCTTTGACAGATTTTGAAATTTTATTCCATGGGCGCAATCTTATTGGCCAATAAGATTGCGTGCAGAGCGGAAAATTGGGTTTACTCCCTGTTTCTAGCTGCACACAGAGTTACCGGAGGGATGGGGGGCACAAAGCCAATTTTAATATTAATGACGTCATTAACAAGTCCTGAGCGGTACCACCCAGGTTCACTTGAACTTACCTCCTCACCGATGAAAATCACAGTTTCTTTCCATCAGCGGGGACCAGATGTGAAGGCCTCAGGGGTCGGAAGCCATTGAAAACCCTGGGTGATCAGGGGCATGGCTGGCTGGCACTGCCAACTGGGCACCATAATTGAGCCTGGGCAGTGCCAAAGGAACATGGCCTAGTGAAGGGGGGAGGCAAGGGATAGAGCTCTGCAGTGGGGGGAGGGAGCTTTGCAGATGAGGGGGGTGGTGATTGGGGGGGGGGGGGGGAGGGCGGGGGGTAAAGAAGAAGATGCCCATGGGAGGCAGTGGCAGGAGGTCTCCCAGTTCACTGAGATAGCATGCCTGCACAATGGCACCCTGAGCAGTCTGCAGTTGGCTTCACCAGTGAACTTAAGTTCGGCTAAGGTTGTGCCCAATATTTCTCTGGTCAAGGAAGTTCCAATAGGATTGATTTGTGTGATGATGAATGATACTGTAACGGTGACTTTAATCATTACCATTATAACTGGCCACAGTTAGCTAAATTCCATCTTTAACTTTCTGCTATCTTAAAATTTATGTACCGTTAATTTGAAAGTATATCTGTTTCAATGCTGGTAAGCTAATTTTCCAGCATAGAAAATTCAGACTGATAGTCTCAAGAAAGTAAAATTAGTTGAATAGATGGTTCCACAATGGAATCAAGAATATGATATGATGATTTAATGGCCTGACTATCTCTTTGTGGTCTCTTGAGTTCTTGGTTTATTTTTATGAATGAACAAGATAGCAATTACCTGTAACAAAGGGGGTGGCATGGTGATACAGTGGTTAGCACTGCTGCCTCACAGAGCCAGGGGCCCAGGTTCAATTCTGGCCTTGGGTCACTGTTTATGCAGTGTTTGCACATTCTCCCTGTGTCTGCGTGGGTTTCCTCCCATCCTCGAAAGATGTGCGCGTTAGGTTAATTGGCCATGCTAAATTGCCCCTTAGCATCGGGAGGACTAGCAGGGTAAATACATGTGGTTATGGGGATAGGGCCTGGGTGGGGTTGTTGTTGGTGCAGGCTCGATGGGCCAAAATGGCCTCCTTCTGCACTGTAAGGATCCTATGATTACTGCGAGATTTCCAATAGTGATTTAAAATCCACCCTTAGAAATGTTAGACTAATAGTAAAATATCATTGGGTAAGAAATTACTGCTCTACTTTAACAAAGACTGACTATTACATAAAGAAATTCTTTGCAACGTTTAGTGTATGATCGAAGTTCCAGTGTTGGAGTTGCGAACTGACAAGGTCATGAGTCCTGATGGGCTTCATCCGAGGATCTTAGTAGTATGGAAGAGTAAAAGGGAACTTGATTGAACAATCGAAGATCCTGAGGGGTCTTGACAAGGTGTATTTGGAAAGGAAGTTTCCTTTTATGGGAGAATCTAGAAGCAGAGACCACTTTAAAAATAAGGGGTCGCCAATTTAAGATAGAAGAGGAGCACTTTTTTTCTTTGAGGATCGTGAGTATTTGGCCTTCTTCAAAAGGCAGTGTAAGTGGATCATCTTGAATCTTTAAGGCAGACCTAGATAAGTTGTTGATAAGGGTGTGAAAGGTGTGTGTGGAAATATGGAATTTTGGTTACAGTCTGATGAACCATGATCTTTTTAAATGGTGGAGCAGACTCGAGGGGTCAAGTGGCCTACTCTGCTCCTAGTTCGTATAAATAAAATTTGATATTTGCACAAGCAATTGCTGATCCTTGCCTGCCCTTTTAAAGTTTTATTTTAAGAGGTTTAATCTCATGTAGCTTGCTAATAGTAAGGTCTGTTGTCAAAATCAGATTTAAATTAAAACGCATGTGGAACCTGTAACTAATTGGCCCCAGTTATTTTCTTTCTGTTTTCTTATATATTGGACCATATCAGTTTTCAGTTATTAGTTACTTTTGACAATTTAGTTACCATTCATTTCAACTAAATTTGTAATGGATCTGTTCTTCCCTCCCCTAATTATAGTATGGGTTTTGTTTTGTATCACTGTAGTCCGTAAGTAAGTTCACCCAAGCTTTCTTACTCTACTTTGATCTTTTTAACACAGGAGATAGAGCACATGCTAACGCAAGGCACAGCACTCTGCAGAGAGAAGGGAGAAACATGCTTCCAAATGTCCAAGCAACTGGTTCCGAGCACCATTGTTGGCTTGAAAGCTGGTCAACTGTAGGGGAAAATGGAAGATCAGGATAATAGAGAAAATGCCTGAAAGTTAAACTTATTTCAACTACAAATCATGTTCTTGGCCAGATGCAAGAATGAAAAGTCGAGGACTTTGAATTATTTTCTCATACCTATTATCTTGTGAATTTTCCACTTTGCAAAAATATGAGAAATTACCACAAAAAATGTCTTAAAATTCTTGGGTTGCAGAATATTCCTTATTTTAAATCTTGTGATATTCTGAATTGAGCGCCCAACATTAGTCCCCAAATTCAATTTTGTACTTTCAGAGAAGGTTTTTCAAGTAACTATAAAACGTTTCAGGATTCAGATGTCCATAAATCACTCAAGTTTGTCTTATTAACTGAAAAACTTCCATAATTCAATATCTTTACACCTGCAGTTTCGAATTCATCTGAAATAAACAGGATAGAAGCAATCAAAATGTTAATTTATATTTAAAACAGCATCTCAATTTACAGAAGAATTCTTAAGGAAAGTGTACACTTTGTGCCTGAAAAATCTGAAATGAATGAGGTGTGACTTGAGCACTAATATCTTTTCCATAAATTAACATTCTCTCAGTTCATGGTTAGCTTTTTTTGTTTCGGAGCCTAATTTTAGATGAATATGGAGTTAATGAACCTAACATGGTACTTCTTTCATACCTTATCTTGGATTGGCAGACTGAGCATGTCTACTTCCATTTCCTCCAGTTCTGTAAAAGTGTCATTGTTGATTATGGTAATGCACGTCACTAATGAGTCTGAAAATCTAATTTGGCTGTTCTTGACACTTCTTTCCATCAGTGAGCCCAACGAACACATGTACTGTTGTCGTGGTGCCATCACTAAACAAAGACTTTTTTTTACACTTCAATTTCTGTCTGATTTATTACCTGTTCCTTGATTTAATATTTACAATATGTAAGGTTGCAGTAACAAAAATTGCCACCTAATATTTTATAATTGATCATATATTTGAGTGTGAGATTCTTGGTGGATGGTTTCCATAACCATCTGGAGCGTCATTCTGCATAAAAAGCAACTTTATACAGAAGGGATACTTGTATTGCTAGAGTAATTCAGATGGGTGAAGAATACTTTATAAAGTATGTTCATTTCTCCCTTCTCAAATAGTAAATGTCAAATATAAAATTAAAACTGTAATCATTCAGATTTTCTCAACAGGAAAGCTTTTTCAAATGTAACTATATCTGTTGCATTAACAAAAATATTTATTTTCCAGACTTCTGGGAATATTTTGGAAGTGTGCCAGAATAGGTAAGTAAAACTCTTTGAATTTAATGTTCAATTTTAGTTTTGCAAATCCCCTTTTTCAACAATATTGTTTATGACGGACATCACAGTGAAAGTTATAGCTAAGGACATTTTGGTGCCAGATGAGAAAATATTTATACCGAAATGCAAGGCTATTTTCAGGCCTCAAAATGTTATTTCTGTCTCTCTACATTTTTTTTGTCTGAATTCTCATAGTTTTACCGTTTAAATCGATTTCACTTGGATTAAACTTTCTGATTTTCATTATTTGTTTTTTTTTACTTAATCCAGACAACGTATTTCCAGGTTCCAGCTGTCATGACAATTACCCATTCCACAACTGCAGCCTGGCCTCCGTTGCCATGTTGTACATACCCCCTCATTCCTGTACTTATGCTTTGCTTTTCATTCTTGCATCTGGCCAAGTGTCAGCTATACCTTCTGGGTTGCCCAATATATAAATATCAATTTAATTGCAGAAACATGACTGCAACTTGATGTCTGATTAATTCACTATGCGTTAGAATATGATGATCCTTTAGTGCAGACCTACCTGTATGTCCAGAATGCCAATTTGCAGCACCCTGTAGAGGAGCTCCTCGGAGAATATTATTTTTATATATTGCTAGGCTGTTTCAGGAACTTCACTCAATGAATACTTTTATATTAAGTACTTTTTATTTCTCCCTTCCCAAATAGTAAGTGTCTAGTTCTGATTGGCCTTGACTTATGTCACAAATTGCCCATCTGTTTCCACTCAATATTGGTGCTCACTGCTGGGCACCAACTGAGTCTTCGCTGGGGTCTTGATTCCAGAATCATTGTATGATCACTACAAAGCCAATTGCACTTTGTATCAATGCAGAAGTAAAAGCCTAACTGCATCCTTAAATGGTAACTCTCTCTGCCTGCTTCAGCACTGAAGGAGTACAGTACATTCTTATCTGGTGTTGCCATCATCTTTTGCAATGTTCTCGTAGCCTTTTAATACTTAAATGGCAAGACTTCTTCCTGGCTTCAGTCCAGCCTATTGCTGTTTTTTTCAAATACAAAGACTATTTTAAATCATCAATAGGATCCAGGACTGGAGTATGGAGGGGAAGCTCCAATTTACAAATTGCAGTGTTTACAATTTTATAAAGTTTACTCCCAAATGTTGGGCAGTTTGGGAATACATCTGCGCGGGGTTGGGGGGGTCTTGGGGTCAGTACATATATTAGAGCGATTCGAACAATTTGAAACTTCAAGATCACGTATAGATCAGGTTTTTGTGGCTTTTTTACAGCTGACTATGCCCACAATTAAATTCAAAAAATTCTCTCCTTACTGATTTTTTTTTGTATTTGGCCCTTTAGGAGTGACTGCAAAATTTAGTCCACTTGTTTCTGTTCTGAACTCTTAATGGACATGGATTAATTCAGGGTATTATACATGCTGGATTGAATAGATTTCCGTTTTATAAGCATTTTAAATACTTGAGAATAGTGAAGCATTTTGCGCTCTCAATAAAACTATTGAAGTCCATTTATGTCAATAAATAACAAAAGCTGCTCTCTTGCTGCCAGAGATGCACCCCGTTTCAAAGGGTTCATCTATTTTCTACACAGATAGTCTATGCTCCCTGGTGCAATGAAAGAAATTGATTGTGCAGTCCCTGCTCTTAATCTTGCCATTTTGACCAGGCAAAAAGGGGAGAGAAAAATATGGTTTCTTAGATAAATTAGGGTTTTCTGTAATCTGAGCTAACGATGGCATGGTGGTTTGCACTGCTACCTCACTGTGCCAGGGATCTGGGTTTGATTCAGGCCTTGGGTGACGGACTGTGTGAGGTACTCGCTGTGCCTGTGTGTGTTTCCTCCCACAGTCCAAGGTGTGCAGGTTAGGTGAATTAGCCATGCTAAATTGCCCCTTAGTGTCCAAAGGGATGTCAGTTGGGTGGAATAGCCATGGTAAATGTGCAGGGTTAACGGGACAGGGTGGAGGAGAGGGGCTGGATGGGATGCTCCTTCAGAGTCGGTGAGCCTCTTTCTGCACTGGAGCGATTCCGTGTTTATGAAGATAATTTAGGTAACAGTCAGATCTTGCAATAAGTTGCCTTTTCGATTACTGGAGGTAAATTTTCTGAGCTTCTGAAAAAAATTGTTTAACTTATTACCTTCTCGCCTGAAGTGCGGGAGACACACTGAAGCTTGTCAGGTATTGGTCTCCAACATTTCACTTGTTTGCATATGAGAGCTGACACTGCATCAGGTCATTGGCCTGAGTTTTTCTGCTGTAATGATGATGCAACTGTCCGTGTTCACCACTGTCGCACAATGAAACTGAAACAACTTCTAGCACCTGCATATGGATGGGTGATAAATGGTGGCCTAGCCAATGATGCCCACATCTTGTGAAAGAATGAAAAAACACAACTGCATTTCCACGGGGAAATTTAAAAGTTGCTTTCAGTCCTTGACAGAGTCCATTATGGAATTCCTTGCAGATTGAAATCAATTATAAATCACTGGATTGATGTAAACTTCCATTTTTAGTGTAGGTTAGGGGATCAGCGGGGTAAATACATGGGGTTACAAGGATAGGGCCTGGGTGAGATGTGTTGTAGAAGAGTCGGTGCAGATCTTTTGGATTGAATGGCCTCCTTTTGCACTGAAGGGATTCTGTGAATTTTAACAGTTTGAATTGAACAAATGTAAATGGATGCTCTCCAAAAATGAATAGTTAGTTAAGCAAATCTTTTGAGAGAAGTGGGAGGTTTTCTCAATGCACACCAATTGTGGATTAATATGGAATGGATGTTAATGTTTACTCCTTTCCTTGGGATTCTGTTGGACTGCTGCTTGACCTATACATCTGGTGCTTACATGAGGGAACTGGAGTTAGCTATGTAAATGCCAGGAGCTGACTGATAGATGTTAAACTGCAAGCACCAATTCATTGAGCCAGACTTACTCATGTATTGTTTGAAGAGTGTAAGCTGAGAGTTCTGTTGTTGAGTATTTGAATGGAAAGGAGCTATGTTTTATTAAGTGTTCAGGTATCTGAGATCCAGCTCCCACTACCTTTTCTAATATCCACAGTTCACTTGCAAAATCTATCGGGGCATTTGTTCTGGTTTCACCTTTATGGTTCATTTCAGTAGCATTGCCTGTTCATGGTTCTAAATAACCTGACACAATTCATTTCCACAGTGCGTCTGGCTGACATTATCTGTAGATCTAGAGTCAGCTTCTCTGTGTGTCTGAACAACACGTAGCTACACCTTTGCCCCATTCAGCTCAAAATCAAACTCATGGCTATTCTTCAGGCTGAACCAGACTGCATGCAGTCTCTGTTCAGTTTGACCCAGAACTGAACTTCAAAACTCGCTGTCCACGGGGATGGTGCCAGAGGACTGGAGAGTGGCGAATGTTGTTCCTCTGTTTAAGAAAGGGAATAGAAATGACCCTGGTAAATTATAGACCGGTTAGTCTTACTTCGGTGGTTGGTAAATTGATGGAAAAGGTCCTTAGGGATGGGATTTACGACCATTTAGAAAGATGCGGATTAATCCGGGATAGTCAGCACAGATTCGTGAAGGGCAAGTCATGCCTCACAAATTTGATTGAATTTTTTGAGGAGGTAACTAAGTGTGTTGACGAAGGTAGGGCAGTCGATGTCATATACATGGATTTTAGTAAGGCGTTTGATAAGGTCGGCTTATGATGAAAGTGAGGAGGTGTGGGATAGAGGGAAAGTTGGCCGATTGGATAGGTAACTGGCTGTCTGATCGAAGACAGAGGGTGGTGGTGGATATAAAATTTTCGGATTGGAGGCAGGTTGCTAGCGGAGTGCCACAGGGATCAGTGCTTGGTCCTCTGCTCTTTGTGATTTTTATTAATGACTTAGAGGAGGGGGCTGAAGGGTGGATCAGTAAATTTGCTGATGACACCAAGATTGGTGGAGTAGTGGATGAGGTGGAGGGCTGTTGTAGGCTGCAAAGAGACATAGATAGGATGCAAAGCTGGGCTGAAAAATGGCAAATGGAGTTTAACCCTGATAAATGTGAGGTGATTCATTTTGGTAGGACAAATTTAAATGTGGATTACAGGGTCAAAGGTAGGGTTCTGAAGACTGTGGAGGAACAGAGAGATCTTGGGGTCCATATCCACAGATCTCTAAAGGTTGCCACTCAAGTGGATAGAGCTGTGAAGAAGGCCTATAGTGTGTTAGCTTTTATTAACAGGGGGTTGGAGTTTAAGAACTGTGGGGTTATGCTGCAACTGTACAGGACCTTGGTGAGACCACATTTGGAATATTGTGTGCAGTTCTGGTCACCTCACTATAAGAAGGATGTGGAAGCGCTGGAAAGAGTGCAGAGGAGATTTACCAGGATGCTGCCTGGTTTGGAGGGTAGGTCTTATGAGGAAAGGCTGAGGGAGCTAGGGCTGTTCTCTCTGGAGCGGAGGAGGTTGAGGGGAGACTTAATAGAGGTTTATAAAATGATGAAGGGGATAGATAGAGTGAACGTTCAAAGACTATTTCCTCGGGTGGATGGAGCTATTACAAGGGGGCATAACTATAGGGTTCATGGTGGGAGATATAGGAAGGATATCAGAGGTAGGTTCTTTACGCAGAGAGTGGTTGGGGTGTGGAATGGACTGCCTGCAGTGATAGTGGAGTCAGACACTTTAGGAACATTTAAGCGGTTATTGGATAGGCACATGGAGCACACCAGGATGATAGGGAGTGGGATAGCTTGATCTTGGTTTCAGATAAAGCTCGGCACAACATCATGGGCCGAAGGGCCTGTTCTGTGCTGTACTGTTCTATGTTCTATAAATGGAAAATCCTACCCAGAAGACACTTCTGTTCACCCCTACACCTTGTTCACTTCCACCTCTTTACTCCCACTGCCACCAAAATCCTTTTCCAAACTTTTACTGTCTCTGAACCCTGATTTTTTTATCTTTTTGGTTTCAATTGGTACAGGAGCCAGTGGAGTGTGAAACAGGCTTTTTAAGTTATTTGAGCTCTATTAGTTATCTCTATTTTACGAAGTTGTTGAGGTTAATTCTCTCTATAATTGCAGTTGTATATATTAAAATTTCAGACAGTAGCTCACATGCCCCAGTTTTAAGTTGCTAAAAACAGGAGTTCTGAAGAACAGTTGTATCATTAACTCTGTTTCGCTCTGCACAGATGTCACCAGACCTGCTGAATTTATCCAGAATTTATTTGCAGTATTTTGTTTTTATCCCAATATTAAGTTCTTTATGTTCTCCGCTACATAGAGCATGTTTTTAAAAAGTTGAATGTTGGCACTGTTGGGACCCTCACCAGAACCCGAGGGTACATTATGAAGCCAGACTAGACTTCAACAATTTTTCTACTTTGGCATAAATGTGAGGAAGAGATGCTTCGCTCCAGGACAAATTCTACTGACAAATTAGGGATCTTTCATCAAAACCTGTTTTCATTCATAACAGGGTTTAAGTATAACTCTAACAAAATAAGCTGAACAATCTTTAAACATGAAAAGAAACAATTCTCTAATTTTTAACTTATCACTATCTTAGTTCCAAATGAGCAACATTCTTCTTTCAGACTTAAAACTCTAAATATAGTTAGCAATCACAAATATATTTGCTATAATAAGAGTGGACAGCTGTGGAGTTTTCAGAGATATAGAGCTTTCCAAAAGCCTGCAAAATTCTCTTTAACTTCAACAAGAATAGCCAAACTCCCAATTTCTTTCCAGGACTGCACATAAGCCACCACATCACATGACCCTGTCAATCACTCTAATCTGAAATCCCTGGAGAACTTTACTTCTTGCAAGGTTACAATGAATAATTATCATTCCTTCCCAGCACCTGAGTTATGTTCCTTCCAGACATACTGGCTATCTTTAGAAAAAGCTGAACTTCAAAATATTCTCCTGAAACATAAAAAGCCACTCTTTTGCACAATTTCATCACAGGCACCTTATAACTGCTGTGTATGAAAAATTGTCATATTCTCTCTGTGTAAGTAAGAAATAGGAGAAAGGGATAAACGTTTGGCCCTTGAAGCTTTCTCTGCCATTCTGTAAAATTATGGCTGATTTTCTACCTCCATTCTGCTTTCTGGCTATATACCTGTGCCCCTTGATTCCATTAGTATGAAAAAATCGACTGATCTTGAATACACTCAACGACTGAGCCTCCTCATCCTTCGGGTAGAGAATTCCAAAAATTCACAACCCTTTAAGTCAGGGTTTCCCAAACCTTCACAGCCACATGGCCCTTTTGACTTCCCAAGAGTACTGTTGGACCCTTTAAGAAACATTCATATTATGTTGAAGAGTTACACTACAAAATTTTGATTGTTTTTGCACAATATTAGGATGTGGATGTGGAAAAGATTGAAAGGGTGCAGAGGAGATTTACAAGGATGTTGCCTGGATTGAGTGGCATGCCTTATGAGGATAGGCTGAGGGAGCTTGGTCTTTTCTCCTTGGTAGGATGAGAGGGGACCTAATAGAGGTATATAAGATGTTAAGAGGCATAGATCGGGTGAACTCTCGGAGGCTTTTTCCCAGGGTGGAAATGTCTGCTACGAGAGGACACAGGTTTAAGGTGCTGGGGTGTAGGTACAGGGGAAATGTTAGGGGGAGGTTTTTCACACACAGGGTGGTGGGTGAGTGGAATCGGCTGCCGTCAATGGTGGTGGAGGCAAACTCAATAGGGTCTTTTAAGAGACTCCTGGATGAGTACATGGGACCTAATAGGATGGAGGGTTATAGGTAGGCCTAAAAGGTAGGGATATGTTTGGCACAACTTGTGGGGCCGAAGGGCCTGTTTCGTGCTGTGGTTTTTCTATGTTTCTTTCTATGTTTCTATGTACAAAAAAAAAAGTAGTTAAAGGATTTTCTATTTCTTTTATGTATACATTTATTATAATTTAAAGTTTTCTTATTCAACTATCTAAGTCATAGCTTTTATTTTTTATGGGAGATGTGATACTGCTTTTGCAGCTAGAGCAAAGGGACAAAGGAATGAAACACAGAACAAGGTCAACTGGACGGTTATGTGTGCCTTAGAGAGGGGGGTCGGGCGTTGTTCTTGATCCTGTGCCACTAAGCTTCGAGCCCTGAAGCCTGAGAATTCATCCCTTTGCTTGACATTGAGGGAGACTATGGGAGACTGACATTGCTGAGGGTTAACTCTTGATGGCCAGTTAGTGTTACAAGTATGAGTCTCAGGAATGCAATAGGGCACAATTGCGCTAAATCATGCCCTTAGTGTTTTTGCATCATAGTTTTAATTTTATATTCTGCTAACATCACTGATCTAGTCCCTTTGCTGTGCATAGCAGGACTTATAACCAGCAAGAATAAGAAGGCAGGCCACTTATAGCAACATATAGGCAGCATGGTGGCACAGCGGTTGGCGCTGCTGCCTCACAGTGCCAGGACCTGGGTTCATTTTCAGCCATGGGTGACTGTGTGGAATTGGCATGTACTCTCCGTGTCAGCGTGAGTTTCCTCAAGGTGCCTTCTGCAGTCCGAAGATGTGTAGGTTACGTGGATTAGCCATGGTGTATGTGCGGGGTTATAGGGGTAAGGCAGAGGGGGAGCCTCGGTTGGATGCTCTTTCAGAGAGTCAGTGCAGACTCGATGGGCCATATGGCCTCTTTCTGCACTGTAGGGATTCAATAGTTCCATTCTATTCAGTTATTATTGGAAATAAAGTTACCAGAATGTTAAGTCATGTTAAACTTACTGGAATTTGTAGGTTTCTGAGATCAACTTTGGAGAGGAATGCTAATTTTGACAGAGGTTTGTGAGCCAGTAATGTTTGTTAGGTCAGTCATTATGTACGTGGTATTGACATATGCATATTTTTGGGCTATTTATATCCTGTTTTTGACAGTGAAGACAACTGCTGACAGAAAACACACACGTGCTTGCTCTTATTAGTTTCTTACGTATATAGTACCTGTTGCCAAAAATGTGTTCCAAATGAGGTGAGGCAAGTTATCTCTTTTGTGTTCAAGAACCAGGTGAATTTTATGCATTTAAAGTTCCTAAAATTTTCCAAGTATTTAATTTGGACTGCTTAACATTTTAAAAACTGCAACAACAACTTCAGATTGTGTAGTAAAATAATTACTCACTTTTCCGTCGTTATTTGCTATTAATATTGCCTGCAATAATAGAACTAAAATTTAGAACAAATGCTAGCTTAAGTGAGTGGTCATGAAGACAGCTGTGCTCTTGAAGTGTTAACTGCTAGAAATCGACCACACTGGACCCATTATTACTCAGAAAAATGTGGACTCTGATCTACCATCAATTCTTTTGCCCATAAACTCCTACAAGCTTTCCTTTGAGCTTATTAATATAAAACCTAGTTTTGTAATCCTAAAATACTTCTGAGACAAAAGTTGAATGGGAAACCCAGACAGTCTCTGGTGGTTCCCTTTGAATGGACATTCGAAGATTTGTTTTTCCTTTCATTCTCAACATGAGAAATAGAAATGAAACACTTTTTCACAGTTCTCAGCAAAACAACTGTCCAGTCCACAGTCACCCTATATAACATTAAATTGTTTCTTACTTTTAGAATTTATTCAATCATAAATTGGACAGAAACTACATTTTTATCAATAGTGCATAGAGCTTTAAGAATACGGTAAATGGAGTAAACTAGCCATTCATTTTAATGGAAAATAAAATCCCATAAGTATTGCTATAGTATTGTGCAATCTGTTTGTAAAAATATAATTCTGGGAACCATACAAGTTGTTCCAAAAAGAAATTTATTGAGTTTTTTAAATGGAAATTTGATTATTTTATAAGTCTGGTATATTCAAAATCCTTATAAAGCAATGTATATGCTATTTATTGAAATGTTGGCAAGGAAATTCCAAGAGTTTGTGGAAGATTAAATACCTCTTGCTGAATATTTTAATATATCATGGTACCTTCTTGAACGCATCATCAACTAAAGCTGTGTTCAACTTCTATAATCATTCTGAAAATCTGAAACAAAAACTGACAATGTTAGAACTGGAGATTGGTCTGCATTTATGGAGGCAACAGACAATTAACTTCTTGCATGCAGAATCTTCAGAACTACAAAAATGTTAAAATAACTTCAAGAGCATAATAAAGAATTGACAGTTTCAGCAACTTTTTCAATCGAGGGTCTTGCACACAAGCATTTCAGTGTTAAGATCGGGAAGATAGTTCCACGGGTGACTGGGAATCTAGGAGTCAGTAAGAATATTGGGGAAGTAAAAGAGCTGAGTCGGGTAGCCCATGGTCGGTGCAGGCTTGGAGGGCCGAAGGGCCAGTTCCTGTGCTGTAATTTTCTGTGTTCTTTGTTCTAGTTCCCAATCCTGCATTTGTTGACAAATTTATAACCAATCCAAGGGAAAAGTGAGAGTAGCAGTAAAGCCAAGGGGTTAAGATAACTGAAAGAAAGTGTCCTGAAATCCAGGAAGTGGATGATTTGAAGGGTGGGGGGAGTGGTGGGGGAGACAGAGTACAACAGATTCCTACAAGGAGAAAGGTTGGGAGAAGTATCAGTGAAACAGCAGTTTCTTTCAAAAATGCACAATTATATTATGAAAGAAAATGTAATAGAATTGAGCATGAGGTATTGAAAGTACCCTAGTAAAACCGTGCCACCTGGTAGAGAAGTTGGAATTCTCTTCACGCTCGGTCCCAAGGTTTATAAGTTGGATCTAGTTTATGAATCCAAACAAGAACTTGGAAATGCTCAGTAGGTCAGGCAGCAACTATAAAGAACAGAAGTCTGAGAGTTGATGGTCCAAAAGGTTGGGGGGGAGGAGGGGGCAGTACTAGAATGCCTTCCAGTGAGCAAATGAGGATGACAAGGCATGAACTTAATCTTTCCCCAAAGGCAGTATCGAACAGAGTAATTTATTTTCAAAGGATGGAACTTGGATTAGCTGACTCATTGATATGTTTTTCAGTAAACAATGAAACCAGTGTGCTGTATCTTCTTCCATGCTTAATAAATATTTAATGCCAGATGTTTTGCTACAATATCTGACTGAATGGTGAAATAGTTGTTTATCATATGGCTGTTGTCGTTTTGATATGGATATCAGTTGAACAAAAATTGGTACTTTGCCTGTTTGGCATTCACAGTCACTGCTGTAATCTTGTATCAAGGTAAAAGTGATGAGACCTATTCCAGTTTTAACGGTCAGAGAAAACATCAGCATGAGGGGGAAGGAAAGCAAAATAAATATTTTAAACGAGCCTTTACACACAGTTGCATTCCTACTTATCCAAATATAGCCAACAGGCATAAATCAATGACTTTTCTTCCCTTCCCTCTATCATTACAGTAGAGGATTCATTCTGTGCCCCCTTAATGATTTACTGTTCCTCAGCGACATAATCTGCAGGAATTGTGTCAACTTCCACTTTTCTAGGAACATTCAACTATTTCCATTCTTTAGGACTGTCCATCTAACATCAAATCTTGAATGTGTCACATCATCTTCCAGCTCAGTACCAGAATGACCAAAGCCATTATCTTTGAGCCCATCAAAATCTCTACTCGCATGCCGTTGATTCCAAACTTCCTCTAAGCTAATTTGTTAACAGTACTCTCTTCTCATTCCTTCAAATATACTGTTGCCCTTGCAAACTACCACACCATCTCCAACCTCTTTCCTCCCCAGAGTCGCCACCCAAATCTGAATCAATCTTTCCCAGAACGTCATTTATTTCCATTTGAACCGAAACAGTTCTGATCAGAGTCTCAAATGGTACCCTATGTGGTGGGAGCAGTAGTGTGGGACTTCTGCCTCCACCTGAGAGGAAGTTCCACCTCAGAGCTGCTGGCCAATCAGATGGCTGGCAGTTATCCAGCCCCAGTAGCGCCACTGGAATTATTGGCCACTACTGTTACTGCAGGCAGCTCATCATGAAAATCACAAGTCAGATAAGGTAAGTGGGAGGTTTTCACTCGGATCATCCTGGCGAGGTGAATGAAGAAGCTGAGGCGAGGAGCTTCAAAGAGGGGTCCCTATTTGGCACGGTGTCTGAACAGGAGGGATTCCCACAACCGAAAAAAGGTTGCTTTGCCATATTGCATGCTATCCTGAGCCCTCCCACCACCACTGGCATAATACCAACAATGGTGGCTGGAGGTCTTTAAATGGCCATTAATAGCTGGTTAAGGGCCTCGGGCCTCAGTTAATCAGGCAGGCCACCTGATAGTTCTATTATTACTACCGTATTACCAAAAGAGGTGGAGAGTTAAAGGGCACAAGGCCACCTGCCTACCCCAACTCCATCCCTCTCCCTGGAAGTTGTCTGAGACTGAACGAAACTGTTTGCTACCTTGGTGTCCTATTTAATGGCAATGTATTTCCAATGACACATTCTTGCCATCGATTCCACCTCCATAACATCAGCTGAGTAAGCCCCTGCCTTAGTTGATCTACTTAAACCTTCATCCATACCTTTGCCCAGGACTGCATTGAGGTGGTAGTCTCCCACATTATACCCTCTGAGCCTTGTATCATTCAAAACTCTGCTAATGTTAATTCACACCAAGTTAATTCACACCAAGTCTTGTCCCTCTGTCACACCTGTGCTCACTGACCTAAATTGGCTCAAAGTTAAACAATGCCTTGCTTTTAACATTTTCATCATTTTTAAATCCCTCCATGGTCTTTCCTCTCCCTATCTCTGCAATCTCCTTAATCACCACAGTCCTCTTAAGACCTATGTGTTCTTCAAATTCTGGCCTTTTGAGCATCCCACATTTAATTCCTCCACTATTGGTGACCTTACCTTCAACTGCTAAGGCTCTTATCTCTGGAATTCCCTCCCTAAACCTCTGTTTCCTCTCTTTTTCCTTTTAAAAATATTCCTTAAAACCTACCTCTTTAACTATAGCTTTGGTCATCTTTCCTCATGTCTCCTTATGTTGGTGTCAGATTTTGTTTAACGCTCCTTGAGGCATTTTGCTATATTAAAGGTGCTCTATAAATACAAGTCATTGTTGTCGAACACCTGTTGCAATATGTGATGATATTTGCTGATTTCTATTGTTCCTTTCAAGATTTTATAATAACTTAATTTGTTTGGGGTTTAATAAGTGTAATTTGTGTATTTTATACAGTCATTGTAATATGTTACACTGTTTAATAAATTTGATGACCTATTTATATTTTTCTTTTCCTTTGCTTTGTAGGTGAAAGAAAAAGTCCTTATGTCGCCATATGTTGTATAGTAATGGCATTCAGTATTCTCTTTGTACAGTAACAATTAGCTCGAAAGGGACAGGATATGGATAATGGACATTGGTTAAAATACATAGCAGATGAACTTTATAATTGTGAAAATGATCCACGAATGGCAGCAGCTTCCAAAATCCATGTTGTGCTTATTGCATCACAAGCTTTTCTTAGCAATGACATCAACTGCAACTCTGTTTCTGGACCAAGGACTGAAATATTTGGGATAGAGCTCCATTGTGGCTGAAATTTTTATCGCACTGCAACAATCATCCTGCACTTGACAGCTAGTGTCTCTGTGAGAATCATTTGATCAGTTATTGCTGCGTGTAACTGTCTAAATACTGTATTGTCAATAAAAATCTTCAGTGATATTTTTTAAACTTTTCATTGAATGAATGAAATGCTGAAACCTGTGGTATGCTTCATCACCCCGAAAGGAGATATGGTTTCACTGAAGTTAGGTTTGCTCCAATAGATTACATCTGGCACTTTGGAGTCAAGGCTGTTGAGCAATCTGTAACCCTCTGTTGCGGGGTTTTTCAGAGACTAGGTATTGCCAAAAACTTCAGCTAATATAAAGACTCGCAAAGTCAGTATCCTGGTTTAAGAAGTATTTTTATTTGACCAATGATCGCTGGGAGAGATAGCATTGGGCAGTCCAACACCTCTCCTGCAGAGAAGGCCCTGAGCATTCCAATACCATTCGAAAGTTACAATACAGGACAATTATACATTTTAAAGTGCGCTTTTCCCGCCTTCCCGTTAGTTATGAACATTTGCATTAATGCAAATCAATCATTGTTAACAGTTGTCATATACCTCAGCCAATTACATTCTACCCTCTGACATCATAGTATTTAATTGGTCTGTAGATTCTGGATGCTTCTTCCCCCTGACGCTTAGCTAGAGAGTTCAAAGGTACTGTTCTCACCAATGCTTAATTAAGTCAATTGGTCGAGTCAGATGTGATATTCCCATTTATGAGAAGCACCGTCTTATCAGTACAAACTGAGCAGCTCTATTAATTCTAATAAATTCTTTGGAAATCCATACTGTCTGTAAGTTATGCTGATAAGAATATACACATTCTATGGTTTCATTGTTCCAAAGAATGTGGTTCGTCTCACCATGTCTTCATCCCATTATGCTGTTGGGCAGCCTGCTTTTGGCTAAAGCGCACAGATCATTTTAAAAATACATCTGAAATACATTTTAAAATCAAAAGCAACTTGTTCAAATCTCTTATTTAAATCTCTTACTGTGATTATATTTGTCTTTATGCAGACAGTGACTCTGTTATTCTGTAAGTCTGATTTTAATTCTTAGTGCTAGTAGTTTTATTAGTGTCTTAAATCCCTGATTATTTGACATTTTTCTAACACCCTCGAGTAGCCAACCTCAAAAATAGGAGCAAAAGTGGTCCATACAACCCCTTGAGCTTGCTGTGCTGTTCAATATGATCATGGCTGAACTTCTGAATCAACTCCACTTTCCTGCCCATTCCCATATTCCTCAATTCTTTGAGGGACCAAAATCTGTCTACCTCAGCCATGAAACATCCTGAATGTTGGAGCATCCATGAGCCCCTGAGGAAGAGGAAACCGAAGATTCACAACCCTCTGAAGAAATTCTCATCTTAGTTCTAAATGATCAACCACTTGCCTTGAGGCCCTGCCCTGTTACTCACTCATCTTAGCTTCTTGATCACACTCTCATTTCTCATATGTGTATCTTCTACGATGAAGACCCTTCCAAAATATTTACACATTCTATTTTTTTCCCTTTTTATCAACTTTAGTTGCCCTTCGCTGGTTTCCAAAACTCACCTAATACTCAGTCTTATGGCTATTCTTTGCAATATTATATAGAGTCACAGAGGTTTACAGCATGGAAACAGGTCCTTCGGCCCAACTTAACCATGCCGCCTATTTTTCTTTTAAACCCCTAAGCTAATCCCAATTGCCTGCATTTGCCCCATATCCCTCTATACCCATATTACCTATGTAACTGTCTAAATGCTTTTTAAAAGACAAAATTGTACCTGCCTCCACTAATACCTCTGGCAGTTTGTTCCAGACACTCATCACCCTCTGTGTGAAAAAAATTGCCCCTCTGGGCACTCTTGTATCTCTCCCCTCTCACCTTAAACCCATGCCGTCTAGTTTTAGACTTCCCTACCTTTGGGAAAAGATATTGACTATTTAGCTGATCTGTGTCCCTCATTGTTTTATAGACCTCTATAGGATCATCCCTCAGCCTCCTATGCCTCAGAGAAAAAACTCCCAGTCTATCCAGCCTCTCGTTATAACTCAAACCATCAAATCCCAGTAGCATCCTAGTAAATCTTTTCTGCACTCTTTCTAGTTTAATATCCTTTGTATAATAGGGTGACCAGAACTGTACACAGTATTCCAAATGTGGCCTTACCAATGTCTTGTACAACTTCAACAAGACGTCCCGACTCCTGTATTCAATGTTCTGACCAATGAAACCAAGCATGCTGAATATCTTCTTCACCACTCTGTCCACCTGTAACTCCACTTTCAAGGAGTTATGAATATGTACCTCTAGATCTTTGTTCTGTAACTCTCCCCAATGCCCTACCATTAACTGAGTAAGTCCTGCCCTGGTTCAATCTACCAAAATGCATCACCTCGCATTTATCTAAATTAAACTCCATCTGCCATTCGTCAGCCCATTGGCCCAATTAATCAAGATCCCGTTGCAATCCGAGATAACCTTCTCCACTGTCCACTATGCCACAAATCTTGGTGTCATCTGCAAACTTACTAACCATGCCTCCTATATTCTCATCCAAATCATTAATATAAATGACAAATAACAGTGGACCCAGCACTGATCCCTAAGGCACACCGCTGGTCACAGGCCTCCAGTTTGAAAAACAACCCTCTACAACCACCCTCTGTCTTCTGTCATCAAGCCAATTTTGTATCCATTTAGATGCTTCACCCTGGATCCCGTGAGATTTAACCTTATGCAACAACCTACCATGCAGTACCTTGTCAAAGGCCTTGCTAAAGTCCATGTAGACAACATCAACTGCACTGCCCTCATCTACCTTCTTGGTTACCTCTTCAAAAAACTCAATCAAATTTGAGAGACATGATTTTCCACTCTCAAAGCCATGCTGGCTGTCCCTAATCAGTCCTTGCATCTCTAAATGCCTGTAGATATCGTGTCTCTCAAAATACCTGCCAACAACTTATCCACCACAGATGTGAGGCTCACTGGCCTGTAGTTCCCAGGCTTTTCCTTGCAGCCCTTTTTAAACAAAGGCACAACATTTGCCATCCTCCAATCTTCAGGCACTTCACCCGTGACAATCGATGATTCAAATATCTCTGCTTGGGGACCCACAATTTTCTCCCTAGCCTCCCACAATTTCCTGGGTTACACTTCATCAGGTCCCGGGGATTTATCTACCTTGATGTGCTTTAAGACTTCCAGCACCTCTTTGTAATATGTACACTCCTCAAGACATCACTATTTATTTCCCCAAGTTCCCTAACATCCATGCTTTTCTCAACAGTAAATACTGATGAGGAATATTCATTTAGGATCTCATGAATATGAATTCTCTTTTCATCGAATGATATCCTAAATTTACTTAGTAAGGCATGGAAGGATCTTTCTTGCTCAGATTTTTTTTAATGCAATGTATTTTAGTTGAATATTTTGAATTATTTCTTTAAATGTTTCCCACAGTTTATTTACTGCCATACCTTTAGGCAAATAGACTACATCAACTGTAACCAGCTCCCTCCTCATGCATATGTTTAATTAGAGATTGTTGTTTGGGACAGGAATATGTCATTCTCAAACTTAATGTGGAATTTAGTTGTATTTTGATCACTTTTTCCCCCCCCCCACAGGATTGTTTACAATGTGATTACTAATATAACCTGCCTCATTACACAGTACTAAATTGAAATTGGCTTTATCCCTTGTTGATTCCACAAGGTATTGTTCCAGGAAACCGTTCTGAAAGAGTTCTACTCATTTGTCCAGACTAATTTTCCAATAATACCCATGATTATTACATAACCATTGTTATAAGCTCTAGAAATTTCTATTTACTGTTAGAGGACCTATAAAATACTCCCACCATTGTTTCCTGATCATTTTAGCCAGGATCCATCCTCTCTTTTCAAAATGTGTACCCTGGAATTCTTATTTCCTAACCTTGGTCATCTTATACCCATGTCTCTGTAATGGTGGTGAAATCTAAACCATTTATTTCTTGGCTCCACTAATTTGTCTATTGTATCACAAATGCATTTGGATAAAGAGCCATTAATTTTATTGTTTTACTGTTCTTTGCATGAATCTGATGCACTGTTACTGTTAAACAATCTGTCCCGGACCTTCCACGCCATCACGATAGTTAAGAAAGCTCACCAATGCCTCTATGGCAGGCATTGTGGTTAGCACTGCTGCTTCGCAGCACCAGGGACCCGGGTTCGATTCCCAGCTGGTTTACTGTCTGTGTGGAATTTGCAGTTCTCCCTGTGTCTGCGTGAGTTTCCTCCGGGTGCTCCGGTTTCCTCCCATATTCTGAAAGATGTGCTGGTTAGGTGCATTGACCCAAACAGATGCCGTATTGTGGCGACTAGGGGAATTTCACAGTAACTTCATTGCAGTGTTAATGTAAGCCTTACTTGTGACTAATAAACTTTAAAACTTAAAAAAAAGTTACTTTCTCAGAAGGCTAAGGAAATTTGGCATGTCCTCTGTGACTCTTATCAATTTTTACAGATGGATCATAGAAAACGTTGTTTCCAGATGTATCACAGCTTGGTATGGCTTTTGCTCTGACCAAGACCCTAAAAAAATACAAAGGGTTGTGAATGTAGCCTCACGCAAACCACTCTCCCATCCATTGACTCTGTCTACATTTTCCACTGCCTCGGGAAAGCAGCCAGCATAATCAAGGACCCCACACACCCTGAACATACTCTTCCACCTTCTTCCATCGGAAAAAGATACAAAAGTCTGAAAACACATACCAAGAGACTCAAGAACAGCTTCTTCCCTGCTATCATCAGAATTTTGAATAGTCCTATCATATGGATGAGTACATGGAGCTTAATAGGATGGAGGGTTGTAGGTAGGTCTAGAAAGTAGGGATGTGTTCGGCACAACTTGTGGGTCGAAGGCCCTGTTTGTGCTGTAGTTTTTCTATGTTCTATATATTAAGCTGATCTTTCTTCTCCCCCTACTTGTAACTGCAACACTATATTCTGTCCCCTATCCTTTTCCCCAGTGTACTTTATGAACGTTATGGTTCACCTGTGTAGCATGCAAGAAACAATACTTTACACTGTGTCCCAGTACATGTGACAATAAATCAAATCAAGAACTCTGTCCTCTCTTCTCCAATCCTTGCCTTTACCCAAATCATTACACTGCTGTATTGCTTTGAGTCTTTCGAGATCAAAAGCTCCCTTCACCTGGAATCTTTCTTTCTCCTCCTTTTTTAAATCGCGGCCTGCGTTTGTTGACATTGCAAATTGCAGGGAGTGTTCTCTGCACATGCAGTTGCAGTGCCTGCATCAAAGATGGTGCAGACCAAACTCAGCTGGAAAAGAACGACATCTTGAGCTTGAAGCTGCAAACAGTGCTGTATCCTCTCTAAAGAAAACGCACATTTTTAATAAAAATGGTAATATTTAAGCAGATCATTTTATCAGATAATTATTACATGAGATGGAGACTGTTTCTGAGATAACGGTTTCAAGAGAGGCAGCGCAGGCTCAGAAGAGGAACAGTAAGCTAGAGCTGAACATTGGATGCACACACAATGACGTCACCAGTGGGAGAAACCCGTATGTGCTAGCGGACAGAGTGCCTGCTAAGTGAGCATATGCTACTCTCTGTTTAGCATCAGCAGTTACTGTTAGTTTAAAGTCCTGTCCATTGCCCAGTTATATGTTTTGTCAGGAAATGGTCCCAGTCTGGTTTAAGTGGAGCCCATGCCAACAGCATGTTTCCCGGTACTGGGAAACCCTTCTTCTCACACCATGCTTTGAGCCACGTGTTTAATTCTCTAATGTGCTTGATTTAATGATAACTGGCTCATGGCTCAGGTAACAGCCCAAAGATTACCTTTTGAGGATTGGTTCTTGGTTGTGTCTGTAGCGAGCTGTATCTCTCACTCTGACTATATTGCCCCTTATTGCTGTCATGTTCCTATATCCTGGATCACCAACTGTCTGACTTGCAGTCACACCCTAATAGCCCTGCCAATTGGCCAAGTTCTACATACCCAAAACAGTGTGGCTGCCTCCTAGAACAAAATGTCCAGGTAATTCTTCCCTTTTCTGTTGCCCTGCTGTGTTTGCAACTCAAACCCTAGGTCAACAAATGAGCCAAAGTTGCGCAATTTGCAGACATTTAACACACATATGGTTGTCCAGGAAAACATCGCTTTCTACAAACTCCCACAAGTTGCAATTAAAACACTGCTGCTTTCATATAACCTTATTAGGTACTGATTTAGTAATCACAAAATACCAAAAGACAAACATCAGCTTTGGAGGTTAAATGAAAAGCAGAACTTCCTTCCCCCTCTGCCCAAAGTCCCATTTTCCCAAATTCTTGACTCTAGCGTTCTCGATGAAGTGTACAATTCCCCAAAGACTCCGTGCTTTGCGCTCATTGTGGGCTGGATTCTTTCCAGTTGGTTTCATATGAATTTACTGGTGCCCTGTGCTGCCAAACCATGTGGACTATAGATAAACTTCAACAGTATCTAGCATTCCTATGTACATTTGAGACACTTCTATTACGTAAAATGAAATTGGACATTGGCACAGAAAAAGGCCATTTGTCCCAACAAGTCAATACTGACGTTTATGTTTCACTTGAATTTCCTCCCATCTTTCCTTATCCAAATCATTGTAACTCTTTACATCCTTCTCCTTTTAATGCCTGCCATTATTTGATTTCTTATTGTCACATGTATTAGCATACAGTGAAAAGAATTGTTTCTTGTGTGCTTGACAGACAAAGCATACCGTTCATAGAGAAGGAAACGAGAGAGTGGAGAATGTAGTGTTACAGTCATAGCTAGAGTGTAGAGAAAGATCAACTTAATGCAAGGTAGGTCCATTCAAAGGTCTGACTGCTGCAGGGAACAAGCTGTTCTTGAGTCGGTTGGTAAGTGACCTCAGACTTTTGTATCTTTTTCCCAACGGAAGAAGGTGAAAGAGAGAATGTCCAGGGTGCGTGAGGTCATTAATTATGCTTGCTGCTCCGCTGAGGCAGCGGGAAGTGTAGACAGAGTCAATGGATGGGAGGCTGGTTTGCGAGATGGATTGGGCTACATTCACGACCTTTTATAATTCCTTGCGGTCTTGGGTGAGCAGGAGCCATACCAAGTTATGATACAACTAGAAAGAATGCTTTCTATGGTGCATCTGTAAATGTTGGTGAGAGTCATAGCTGACATGCCAAGTTTCCTTAGTCTTCTGAGAAAGTAGAGGCATTGGTGGGCTTTCTTAACTGTAGTGTCGGCATGGGGGGACCAGGACAGGGTTGTTGGTGATCTGGACATCTAAAAACTTGAAGCTCTCAACCCTTTCTACTTCATCCCTGTTGATGGAGACAGGGGCATGTTCTCCTTTACGCTTCCTGAAGTCAATGACAATCTCCTTCGTTTTGTTGACATTGTGGGAGAGATTATTGTTGCCGCACCAGTTCACCAGATTCTCTATCTCATTCTTGTACTCTGTCTCGTCATTGTTTGAGATCTGACCCACTACGGTGGTGTCGTCAGCAAACTTGAAAATTGAATTTGGCCACACAGTCATAGGTGTATAAGGAGTACAGTAGGGGGCTGAGAACACAGCCTTGTGGGGCACCGGTGTTGAGGACGATCGTGGAGGAGGTGTTGTTGCCTATCCCTTACTGATTGTGGTCTGTGAGTTAGGAAGTTCAGGATCCAATCGCAGAGGGAGGTGCTGAGGCCCAGGCCACGGAGTTTGGAGACGTGTTTTGAGGGAATAATGGTGTTGAAGGCTGAGCTGTAGTCAATAAATAGGAGTCTGACATGGGTGTCTTTGTTATCTAGGTGTTCCAGGGTTGAGTGCAGGGCCAGGGACATAGCGTCTGCTGTGGACCTATTGTGGCGACAGGCAAACTGTAGTGGATCCAGGTAGTCCGGGAGGCTAGAATTGATTTGTGCCATGACTAGCCTTTCGAAGCACTTCATAATGATGGATGTCAGAGCCACCGGCCAATAGCCATTAAGGCACGCTGCTTGGTTTTTCTTAGGTACCGGGAGGCCATTCCCTTTACAATTCCAGCCATTTTCTGTCATCTCCTAATTTTACAGACCTCTATTAGATCCAAGAGAAAAGAGACCCAGCCTGGCAATTCTTTCCTGATATTTATATCCATGCATTTCTGGTATCCTTGTAAATCTTCTTTGCACCCTCTCCAGTGCCCCTTTATCCTTTTATTATATGGTGGCCAGGATTGCACAGAGTACTGTTTGTGCAACCCTGGCTACCAAAGATTCAATACGCATTTTTCAGTTCTATTTTTCTCAGAATAAAGTAGTCTTAATGGTTGAGTAGCCTGTGATGCAACTTTTAGTGATTGATATATTTGTATTCTAAGATCGCTTTTTTCCTTTACCACACCTACACTTGCACCTTCCAAGTACTAAGTGACCTCTCTATTCTTCCTACCAAAATATGCAACCTCACATTTAGCTGTTAGATTTTGTTTGCCAATTGTCTGCCCATTCTGCAAGTTTATTAATATCCTCCGGTAAATTTGTTGGCAATCCTCCCCAGTATTGACTATCCCATTCAATTTGGTGTCACCTGCAAGTTTAGAAATTGTAATATTGATTCCAAAGTGCAAACTGTTAATGTAAACTATGAACATCAGTGGTCCCAGCCCTGATACAACAACCAACTGCTGCCACTCTGGCTAACTTGGGCGTTAAAGTGGCACTGCTGCCTCACAGCGCCAGGGACCAGGGTTCAATTCCCGGCTTGGGTCACTGCCTGTGCGGAGTTTGCACATTCTCCTTGTGTCTGCATGGGTTTCCTCCGGGTGTTCCAGTTTCCTCCCACAGTCTGAAAGACGTGCTGGTTAGGTGCATTGGCCATGCTAAATTCTCCCTCAATGTACCAGAACAGGCGCCAGAGTATGGTGACAAGGGGATTTTCATAGTAACTTCATTGCAGTGTAAGCCTACTTTTGATAATAATAAATAAACCTAACTCCCACTCCCTGCTTTCCGTCTTGAAGCCAGCTAACAATCCATTCTGCCACCATTTCCCCTGACTCCACATTCTGTAACCATTTTCATCAGTCTATTGTTACAGATAGGGAAGGAAATTAATTTAAGCAGCCCTGATTTCTCTCTTGCCATCTGACCGTAAACAAAAAGGTTCTTATATTTCGATTTGCTTCCCCCTTTAGAAGCAGTGCATTTCTCAACCCCTCAGTTGGTGTGATCCTATTTTTAGTAATAACCTCGCAGCAAACTCGAGATAGGATTAACTCAAATGGATAATTCATTTGCATACACTCAAACACGGGAGGGGGAATCACCATGTAGCCCCCTGTGCATTCTTATGGTAAAAGAGGGATGGAGAAAAAGATTTATGGGCAACAACCACAGAGTAACGAATAATAGATACACCAGAGTTCAGAGTCAAAGTCCAATGAGGTATTCTTTCATGGATGTTGGCAAGTTGAAAACCAATTTTGTATGATTAATTTTTACAATAGAGTTGACTTCTACAATAAGATAGGCATGTGGAGAAGAATCGGTCTTGTAGGTAATGGTACAGAAGCTCCAGTTGATGGGGCCAGGGATTCAAACCATACAGAGCCCCCTTTCTGTGCTGCTGCTTGTAGATAGGTAAATGGCGGACTGAGCTCTGCAGTTCCACAAGGCAATTTTACTGGTTTCACCAGCTAAAGATTCATTTCACCTGACTCCCATCTCACCACATCACACTTGACATAGGAAATATATTCCTCATCTGGGTCCCTGAGATTGTTATTGTTCCAATCATTAAGCATTGAAGGGATGGTTGCAGGATTCTTTTCCTAGCAGACTAGTAAACTCAAGTTGACTAGCCTAGGCTCTGAAATGTAGATGGCCTTTGTATAGTTCTCTTTGAATTTGGTCTCTGCAGCTTATTGGGGGGTTGTTGGGGTCTCTTAAGAGATAACTGGGTGTGAGCTTCTTCAAAACAGATTCAAAACAGAGATGACGAGAAACTACTTCTCTCAAAGAGTAGTGAATCTGGAATTCACTACCCCAGATTTCGGTGGATGCTGGGACTTTGAATAATTTTAAGGAGGAGATAGACAGATTTTTAATTAATAGTGGGTTGAGAACTGGCAGAAAAGTGGAATTGAGGCTGAGACAAGATCAGCCATGATCGTATTGAATGGTGGAGCAGGCTTGAGGGGCTGAATTGCCTACTCCTGCTCCTAGTTATTATGTGCTTATGAAGCTGCCAAATAAATCCTTCTGTTCAGGGGTACAGACAGAGATAGCTTCAACTTTTTTTAAAAGGGCAATGTCCAGCTTTCAAAATTTTAGAAATTAGCTGTGAGGGTATCTTTTGCTCTGTATGGAGGAATACTTGATTCATCAGCTGACAGATAGTGGTTGATGGTCATCCGCAACAGATTTCCTTGCCCATTTTAGACCTCAAACCATGAGTCTTCCTCTGGTCCATAGTCAATTTTTAGGGAGACGATGGAGCGATTTATAATTATGAAAAGATAGTCTGTTTTTATCTACTCAGTCCTATTTCCGGTGGTCATAGAAATCATCATAGAAACCCTACAGTACAGAAAGAGGCCATTCGGCCCATCGAGTCTGCACCGACCACAATCCCACCCAGGCCCTACCCCCATCCCTACATATTTTACCCACTAATCCCTCTAACCTACGCATCTCAGAACACTAAGGGGCAATTTTAGCATGGCCAATCAACCTAACCCGCACATCTTTGGACTGTGGGAGGAAACCGGAGCACCCGGAGGAAACCCACGCAGACACGAGGAGAATGTGCAAACTCCACACAGACAGTGACCCAAGCCGGGAATTGAACCCAGGTCCCTGGAGCTGTGAAGCAGCAGTGCTAACCACTGTGCTACCGTGCCGTTAAGGAATGTAGGACAATGAAGACATAATCTTTCTGGCAACTTTATAAACTTACTACTTTTTAAATATAATGGATAAAGGTTTTACACTGACTGAAGCCATGACTGGCTGCCACTCACACAAAAGGAATTTCTACCTTTTAGAAAAGCACAGCAACCTTGTTACCTCTAAAGAAGTGCTAATGCCCCCGGCACTGTCTAAATCAAATTCCCAAGAAATACACAAAGTCCCCTTTCTGTTTCTGAGGCAAAGCCATGGCCAATGGAGACAAACTGCCTGCGAGGACAAAGGACCCTGAAACCACTGGTAAACTTATTAAAAGATGAAACATTAGCCATCACAAGAATCCAGACCAGGAATATATATCCTTTGTCCAAACCAAGGGGAAGAAGTGGGAGTTATGTCACATGACCCCCCATTCCCCACAAGCTGCTAGAACCTGGAATTTGCCTTTTGAAGCTAAAGCAGGCAGTCTGTCATCTTCCATCAATAAAAACAGCAGCAGAACTGGAGCTCTGTCCAGGTCTAAATTGCTTGACACTCATCTGCACTGTTTCTGCTGGAAGGTCTGAACTTTTGTACTCAACGTCTACTACAAGACCAATTCACCTCTATATGCTTCTTCCACTGTGGAAGTCAGTGCTGTTGGAAAAGTGGATTATCCCACATCAGCTTCAGCCAGTTAACTTCTCTGAAGGAATACACCGTTGGACTTTTGATTCTGGACTCACATGAAATGATCATTCTTATTTTGTCTGTGGCCTTTGCCTTGTGCCTCTCTCTTTCCCTTATCCCTCTTTTATTGTATGAATAAAAAAAGGGGGGAATGTTTGTGAATCCTCTTCCATGTTTTGAGTGTGTTTAAAACAAACTAACCCTCTGATTTTACCCTATCTTGAGTTTGCTGTAGGGTTACTAATAAAGGTTTGGATCACTCCAAAACTGAAGAGTCAGGGAAAATATGCCACCACTAATAAAGGGAGAAATCAGAAATCAAAAATATCTTTCTGTTAATGGACGGGTGGTGAGAGGAGAAATCAAGGCTGCATTAAATTAAACCCTCTCACATCTATAACAGGGACTTTGAAGATTAAATGAGAAAGAGTTGGAGGAACTTTCAGATAATGTTTCCCACGGAGTCACAATCTTCTAGCTGATGACTGAAGCATAGATAATGTCAATATATAAGAATATGCTACACAACAGTTGAAGGACAGCAAGAGAAAGACATCTTGGAGCAGGATGGGCGCAAAAGATTGGAACAGCTATTCATTTGAAGGATAGAAAAACATCAACAGTGGATGAGTTGTTCATCTCTTCCATGTTATAATTTTCATGTAAATGTTGGCACTTGTTGATCTCCTAAGTCCGTTGGCCTGTGCTATGTCCCAACAGGGGGAGGAAAGGGTTAAAAACATCTAGCTTGTTCCCTCTACAAAGCACTTCTGTTTACCTTGCATAAAACATCCACGCCAGATCTCGCAGCCAAAGAAATCTGAGTGGGATGAATATAATTCTTGTCTTTTGTCTCCAGATGAAGTATTATTTATGCCTGATGTTTGTTCCAGTTGGTACTGAACATTACATTCTTGCTTTGAGCAGTAGGATCTGTATCCAGGAGCAGGAAGGATGCTGATCCCCACGGAGGCCAACAGCAGCTGTCCAAAGAAGGACAAATCAAATACGACTAATTCTTCTCCAGCCAGACAATCTAATACACCGATGTCTTAGAGGCTATTTATAAACAAGGTAATTAAATAATATATCCTCTTTGGGACACCTCTCTGCAGTTTCATTCTGTCCCCACCCCTCAACCATTTTACTATTGTGAGGATTGCTATACATTAAAATTCTCCATCTAACTGCGGTTTCAGCCAATGAGATTTAGCATCTCAAGGCCATTTTTTGAAATCTTAAGACGGTGTAGTCAACCATAAAGACAATACCAGTTATATGAAGGAACACTAACGCTAAGCTCCTCACAGCATCATATCATGGAGCATTAAATATTGTCGGTCACGCTACAGCAAGACACAAATTTGAACAATAATTCAGGTAGGAAAATTAGGCAACATTGATTGATAGCTATAAGCTACAAGCTATTCTGGTTATAAGTTATCGAGGCAAAGCACAATCTGTGATACTCAATACATTATGACAGCCATGTATTAAAATGAATCTACTTTTTAAAATAAAACTGCCAGTAGTGACTGCTGGGTTGGATGATTCACTGTTTCATAACAATATGGGTATTTATGCTTCATAACAACATGGGTATTTATGCCATATGAGGGATAAAATTAGGACCATTGATTTATAGGGCGGCACGGTAGCACAGTGGTTAGCACTGCTGCTTCACAGCTCCAGGGACCTGGGTTCGAATCCCGGCTTGGGTCACTGTCTGTGTGGAGTTTGCACATTCTCCTCGTGTCTGCGTGGGTTTCCTCCGGGTGCTCCGGTTTCCTCCCACAGTCCAAAGATGTGCGGGTTAGGTTGATTGGCCAGGTTAAAAATTGCCCCTTAGAGTGCTGAGATGCGTAGGTTAGAGGGATTAGCGGGTAACAATATGTGGGGGTAGGGCCTGGGTGGGATTGTGGTCGGTGCAGACTCGATGGGCCGAATGGCCTCCTTCTGCACTGTAGGGTTTCTGTGATTACGTTCCACTTTTATTAGACATCATTGAGACCACTGGAAAGGGGATTGAATACTATGCCATTTTACATTATTCTATGTAAACATTAAATGAGTGACCATTTAGGTTCATATATTCCTTTACCTATGTTTTTAATTATCACATACCAATTTTGAAGCTGAAAATATGGCATTAAAAAAAAGGTATTCAAGCTGTGCCAAACAGAGTTGAAATCTGTTAATTAGCCAGGGATGAGTTGAGCAATATGCAAGTTGTCCTGGACTATGGTAGTATTTATTCTGTCAGTACTGTGGAGAGAGAGTCTAGAGTTTGGCCTAGATATAGGGATGAAATATGGAGTTTGGCTCACTTGCAGATTTAAAATGCCTCTTAGCAATGAGGGTGGTTTATGTACCAAACAGTAGGAGGTGTGGAGATGAGGGAAGCACTGATTGAATGGCATGGTGGCACAGTGGTTAGCACTGCTGCCTCACAGAGCCAGGGGCCCAGGTTCAATACTGGCCTTGCGTACAGTTCTGGTCGCTGCATTATAGGAAGGATGTGGAAGCATTGGAAAGGGTGCAGAGGATATTTGCAAGGATGTTGCCTGGTATGGTGGGAAGGTCTTATGAGGAAAGGCTGAGGGACTTGAGGTTGTTTTCATTAGAGAGAAGAAGATTAAGATGTGACTTAATAGAGGCATACAAGATGATCAGAGGATTAGATAGGGTGGACAGTGAGAGCCTTTTTCCTCGGATGGTGATAGCTAGCATAGCTATAAATTGAGGGGTGATAGATATAAGACAGATGTCAGAGGTAGGTTCTTCATTCAGAGAGTAGTAAGGGCGTGGAATGCCCTGCCTGCAACAGTAGTGGACTCGCCAACATTAAGGGCATTTAAAGGGTCATTGGATAAACATATGGATGATATTGGAATAGTGTAGATTAGAGGGGCTTTAGATTGGTTTCACTGGTCGGCGCAACATCGAGGGCCGAAGGGCCTGTACTGCGCTGTAATGTTCTATGTTCAATTTCTTTTAAGCAGCTATTGGCTGATTTAAAGTGTTTTTTTAATTTTATTTTTATGGTTGAAGAAGAGTATTATTTAATATGCATAAATGAACATCGGTTTTGTTAATTGTTTTAAGTCTGTGAAACTACTATTTAAATCTGCATCAAGTTATTATGTAACTTTACGTGCGGCTTAAAAGTGTTTGTATGTTTTAATTTAGGATATGGAAATTGAAAATGTAATTTGGAAAAGAGGTCAGAAATTCTTCGACCTGTTTTGAATGCCATGGACGTGATTTTCCCGGCCCACTGCAGCAGCTGGGAGATTCCCAGCCCAGATTTTTAATCTGCACTGGATTCTGCAATATCTATCAGAGAGATAGTTCACATCAGCTTACACGTTGCTTGCATATTTTAAGGAATACACTTACTTAAAGTATTTGAAATAACCAAGTTCATATTTCCCACTGTAAATGTAGAACTCAGTGGGATTCTCCCAAAACATTCTAAGTGCCGAATTCGCGTAAAAACTGGAATAAACCCTACTGGTTTGTTTCAGTGGGATTTTCAAAATGAATCTCCCACGCTCTGTGCAGCACAGAGTGCACTAGCGTGAATCACGCTGAAAATCTGTGGGCGGAGCATATTCCTGCTGGTGAGGCCGGCATCATAACACTGAGTGCGCCAGTGCACATGCGCCAGTCTGTCAGAGAGGAGATTGGTGCATGCGCAGTGGTTCCGCACTGCCAGCCTCCCGATCGCTGGCCAGCCCCACAACCCCGTCTCACTGGCTGTGCGACCCCCCCCCCCCCCCCCCCCCCCTCACGCCGTGATCACTAGCTTCCTGGACATATCCAGGCCAACACTGATGCCAACCCACCCCCTGCCACCCCGGCAGTCCCGATTTCCCAATCCCTCCTCCCACCGGCAGCCCCCACCTACCCCTGCAATCCCCCGCTCCCCATCCCCACTGCCCCCACCCTGATGGCCAGCCCCAATCGCTGGCTTCCCTTCCTCTGTCACTGATCCCAGTGCAGAGTGGCAACGGGAACCACAGCAAATGGGGTGGCGGATGTGCCGAAGCGGAAGGGCATGTGTCCTTGTTACCTCTAGAAAAAAATGATTTAATCATAGAATCCCTACAATGCAGAAGGAGGCCATTCAGCCCATTGAGTCAGCACCGACTCTCTGACAGAGCACCTTACCCAGGCAACGCACACCCCCCCCCCCCCCCCCCCCACCCCATTCCCTGAAATCGAAGCTTTGATTGCTTTCGGTGCATTCAGTTTGGGCAAATGGTAATTTAATTAACCAAATTGGCTGGGTGAATTGTGAACATTATAAGTGAGGCTCACATTATTTTAAAAAGCACAGTTTAAGGAAGTACAGGACCTTGGTGAGACCACATTTGGAATATTATGTGCAGTTCTGGTCACCTCACTATAAGAAGGATGTGGAAGCGCTGGAAAGAGTGCAGAGGAGATTTACCAGGATGCTGTCTGGTTTGAAGGGTAGGTCTTATGAGGAAAGGTTGAGGGAGCTAGGGCTGTTCTCTCTGGAGCGGAGGAGGCTGAGGGGAGACTTAATAGAGGTTTATAAAATGATGAAGGGGATAGATAGAGTGAACGTTCAAAGACTATTTCCTCGGGTGGATGGAGCTATTACAAGGGGGCATAACTATAGGGTTCGTGGTGGGAGATACAGGAAGGACATCAGAGGTAGGTTCTTTACGCAGAGAGTGGTTGGGGTGTGGAATGGACTGCCTGCAGTGATAGTGGAGTCAGACACTTTAGGAACATTTAAGCGGTTATTGGATAGGCACATGGAGCACACCAGGATGATAGGGAGTGGGATAGCTTGATCTTGGTTTCAGATCAAGCTCGGCACAACATCGTGGGCCGAAGGGCCTGTTCTGTGCTGTACTGTTCTATGTTCTAAGTAAGCACAAACAAACAGGGTGACATGGGGGCACAGTGGTTAGCACTGCTGCCTCACAGCGCCAGAGACCTGGGTTCAATTCCCGGCGTGGGTCACTGTCTGTGTGGAGTCTGCCCATTCTTCCCGTGTCTGCGTGGGTTTCCTCCGGGTGCTCCTGTTTCCTTCCCACAGTGCAAAGATGTGCAGGTTAGGTGGATTGGCCATGCTAAGTTGGCCCTTAGTGTCAGGGGAACTAGCTAGGGTAAATGCATAGGGTTGTGGGATTGTGGTTGGTGCAGACTCAATGGGCCGAATTGCCTCCTTCTGCACTGTAGGATTCTTTGATCTATGGTGTGACAAATCAGTAGCAGATTTACACAGAAAATAAATTGCAATATCAACAGCAATTTTAAATTTTAGTATAAAATATTTTTTCGTGCTCCTCTCTTTGACCACTTTAAGTGCAATATCATTTCACATGAAGCAGATGGTCGCTAAATGCTTCAACTTAAGTAGCCTTCATTTAACAGAGTTATATTAACCCCGTTCTGGGGCTTAAATGTTTAACAGCTCAACTCCACAGCTACGAATATACAGTACACACATATGTTTCATATTAGATTTTATTCTTTGTGAATTATGTAGTTTCGGATAACTGAACACTGTTAACCCTGGCTCTGGTTAATAAATAGGAACTTAATAAAGAGGGATTCCATACCATAAACACAACAAATCCTAGCTTAAAAACAAAATATTACAGATAAACGCGAAATACTCCGGTTACTGGAATCTGAAACAAAATCAAAAAAATACTGGAAAATCTCAACAGATATGACAGCATCTGTGGAGAGAGAATAGAGGTAGCGGGGGGAATTCTCCCGTCCTGCCCGCCATGGGAATCGTAGCGGACGGGGGACGGACCATGAAAAGGTTCATTGACCTTGAGTGGGATTTTCTGGTTTTGGGAAGAGCACGGGCGGAAAATCCTGCCCCACGTTTCGCGTCTTTGTCAGAGCTGTGACGAAGGGGTCATTCAGATTCGAAACGTTGGCTCTAATCTCACTCCACAGATGCTGTCTTGCAGACTGAGATTTTTCAGTATTTTCGGAAAATGTTACAGCTGCAGAAAATATTACAGATGCTGGAAATCGGAAATAAAAACAGAAAATGCTGCAAATATTCAACAGGTTTGGCAGCATCTGTGGAGAGAGAAACTCTTCTGGTCTGCTACCTTTCCACAGAATCCTCGCACCTTGTGTGCTTTATGAATTGACAACATCCAGTTAAAAACTTATTGTCTTTAAAAAGACAGGCCTAGTGTTTTAACTGTACTCTTGTGTAAAATATTGAGGTGGCAGTAAACCGTGCTTCTGCTAATTTGTAAGATGCGTCAATAATTAATGCACCAGATTCAAATATCTTATAAATAGAAAAAGGCACAATACCTTGAGAGGGTAAAAAGTACAGCATGTTCTGCATGTAAACAAAGATCTATGCATATGAATAGAGGAAAATCACACAGATTGTATATAAACCTCAGAACGGAATAATTACAGGATTACTACATAAAACAATGGAATTAAAAATGTGCACATTTTCCTATCATCATAATGAGTGGTCTTTATAAAGCAGATTGAGGATCAATTCTCCCTTCTCCAATCCTCTATCTTAGGCTATCTTTTATTCTCCACAATTTCCCATTCTTCAGGTGCTCCAGAAGCTTCCTTCTTTTCCTCCCGTTTGGTTTTACTCCTTTCATCTTTCATTCTATCGTCTCTTTCAACATCCCATCCTCTCTCAACGCATGCCCAGGACAATTAATTTGTCATTTTTGGATGATATCAATTATTTTTTTTCTTTTAGCTTGGCCAACATCTCCTCATTATTTTGAATCAAGCCGCTTTAACTATTTCCACTCATCTCCAATTCCACATTGAAGAGCTTTTCAGCAGCCTGGCCTCCTCTGTCTTCAGTGTCCCTTTCATCACCACAACCCATTTTGTTCCAATCTCCATGGAGACCATTAATCTTAATAAAGAGATTTGAGCTTCCAGTTATTCGCTGAAAAATTCACCCGACAAGATTCCATGTTTCAAAACTTTTACTGTAACAAACAACTAAAAAAAAAGTTGGTTCAGCACTATTTTAATTTTGCAGGCAACTTATATGTTAACTGCAGAAAATGCCATTCCTCTGTGTACTTATCACCATTGCACTCTCCACGGGTTTACAGTCCTTTTATCAAACAGTCCACAGTTACTCCCAGCTTCCAGAGGGTCCCTGTATCCCTGAGTAGTAATTTTGAGTGACTGTCTCTGAGTGTTTCCTCAGAGAGGAAAGCTTTGGAGAGTTCCTTAAATCTGCCACCAGCAGTGAAGTTAATTCCGATGATTCTTCCTCCTGGTCATGCCAGAGAAATCTCCCAAAATCCATTGAAGGCTGTTAGATGCATCTCTTCAACTAGAGACCATTTCCCTCCTGCTTGCGAAGCCCAGTAACCTTTCTCTTGGCTGGCCACACAGAACTTCTGCTGTCTGTCTGTAATATTCACTCATTTATGTGGAAGCCTGTAACCTGATCTCAAAAATGGCTTGCAAGGATGGAGGGGCCCAGGGTTGGTTGTTCAAGGAGAGGGGTGGTGATGGCAGATATGAAGGAAATGAGAGAAACTATTTCTGTTCAAGAGCAATTTTTTTTAAATTAGAGAAGATGCTTCAGGAGTGAAAATAGGAAGAAGTTCTGCATGGAAAGTGTGGTAGATGTTTGGGTCTCTCTTCAGCAAAAAACAGTTGATGCTGGATCAATTGTAAGTTTTAAATCCAGGATTGATTGATTTATATGAGTCAACAATATTAAGGGAAATAGGAGAAAGGTGGGTTGATGGAGCTAGATTGCAAATCAGCCATGATAAGTGGTCTAGAATCATAGAAACCCTACAGTACAGAAAGAGGCTATTCGGCCCATCGAGTCTGCAACGACCACAATCCCACCCAGGCCCCACCCCCACACATTTACCCACCAATCCCTCCAACCCACACATCTCAGGACAATTTTATCATGGCCAATCAACCTAACCCGCACATCTTTGGACTGTGGGAGGAAACCGGAGCACACGGAGGAAACTCACGCAGACAAGAGGAGAATGTGCAAACTCCACACAGACAGTGACCCAAGCCAGGAATCGAACCCAGGTCCCTGGAGCTGTGAAGCAACAGTGCTAACCACTGTGCAGCTGTGCCGCCCATGTCTACCGTGTTTACCGTGTACCGTGTCTACTCTGTACCTAGGATCTTAAAACAACATGATGTGCTGCCTAGCTTTCAGTGGGAGGCTAAAATGGGCCAGTGAATCACGCAAGTTGTTTTGCAAAGTTAGTCAAATCAAGAGATTTGAGGTAATGTAATACAGGAGATTACAGTTTAGAATCAACATCTTATATCTGTCAACATTCAGAATGCACGCTAGATATTTGATAGTCGTACCATTTTCAGTTCTGGTCTCAAGGTTGAAGATGGAATGAGGCAAGCAAACTGTATTGATATTTGGTGTCAAAACTTGACAAGCCATATTTTAAGTCTTACACAACCATGTTGTGATCCTTATATTTACTGGGTAAAAATATTTATCTTCTCACTATTAAAATTGATCAATAATGAATGGACAGAAGATATGGTCTCTGGAAGATAAATCTATGAGGAAGAGTCATACGGATTTGGAACATTAATTCTGTTTTTTCTCTCCACAGATGCAGACAGACGTGCTGAGTCTTTCCAGCATTTTCTGTTTTTATTTTATATATTTTTTAAAACTACTGTTTTATGGTGCTAAATTTTGAATGCATTTCAAGTTTTTAGTTGGATGGAAAGTTGTGCCATGTAATATTCCCAGAGGAGTATTTAAGGTGTATTTTATGTGATAACAGCAGATTTGCAGGGAAATAATCTTTAATTGAAAACGTAAAAGTTCTGTATCTGGTATACATCTTAGAGTACTTGGCAATGTTTGTTATGAAGGAACAATTGTTCTCCTCTTGGAACACAATACTCTCCAGAATTATGAAAAACAACCAGCACATTTAAGAAAATTGTCAAAATATTCAAGGTGGACATCAGGAGATTTTTTTAAAAATACAGCAAGTCGTTAACAATTACAAAGGAATTGAATATCTACTTGAAAAGGAGTAATTTCCAGGCCTATTTCCAGGCAGGGGGTGGGATAGGTGGAGCTGCTACAGGCATGATGGGCCAAATGGTCCGGCCGCTCACATTGTCCTGCTGCGGTGAACGGAGATTTGGCTGAGCGCCAAATTCTCCACTCTCACTTCCAATGGCAGTGAGGTGTGAACGGCCGGTAAGATCGCGCTCTATGTTTCTGTGATTCACATAGCATGTCATAAACCTTCCAAAAAGAAAAAGAAAGGTGCCAAGGAACAAAGAATAAAGAAAAGTACAGAACAGGAACAGGTCCTTCGGCCCTCCAAGCATGTGCGGATCATGATGCCCTGACTAAACTAAAAAAACAAACGCCTTCTGCCCTTACTCGGTCCATGTACCTCTATTCCCTTCCTATTCATGTACCCATTAGAAAACAAGGGTTGTTGCACAGAAGTATAATTTTTATGAGGTGAGGTAGTATTAAAATCAGATGGCTTATTGCTTGCAGGTAAAAATCATGCAAGACAGTGGAATTTTGCATGGACAAAGTTAAATAGCACATGTGTGCTGTGCAAAAGCCATACTGTTAAATATTAGGACATGCACTGAAATTTATGTAGCAACGATGTTTCCTGACAAATTACTTTAGCTAATGTTGCTTTCACTGTGTGAGGTTGACAAAGGCTATCAATATTTGCTAAATTCCCACTGCCGCAGTTATAATGTTTCCTGTCCTGTGGAGTTAATTCAAAATACCCCCCGTACTTTATAGAACGACATTCTGGAATATGTTCACACAACACTGTGATTGCACAGTGAGGAATGTACAGAGGTTGCATTATGTTCAGGGAAATTATCTTTCTTTTTTTTTACAATCCATCTATTTGCTGAAAACAACAATAATTGGAACTTCTAAAAAATAATCATTATAAATTAAAACAGAAAGCAGTCAAACATTTAACAAGTCAAGTATTTTGATTACATTTTCATTAAAGTAAAATGCTGTACATTCATTTACATTTTAGTAAAGCATGGGCAGAATTTTATGTTCCTCCCCAGGTGGGTGGGAGTGTAAAGTTGCATGGATGGGATTCCCTCTGGGTTCTAATCTGGTTTCGATTTTACACTAGGGAGGCCACTGAAGGGCCTTTTCCTGCCCAGCTTCAATTTTTAGGCTGGTAGATGGAGGTGTGTGTGTGTGGGGCGGGGGGGGGGGGGGGGCGTTTAGGCTGGTAGATGGAGGTGTGTGTGTGTGGGGCGGGGGGGGGGGGGGAGGGGAGAGGGGGTGGGGGGGGGAAAGACTGGGGAAGTAAAAGTTTGATCCTGGGTGGGAAAGGTTGGGGGATGGGCTGCCTGCATCATAAGGCTGCTTCTGACCGGGCGGGGTGGGGGGGGGGGGGGGAGGGGGTGCCCTCCTCCTAAGGCCCGGTGAGTTATGGACTCCCACCCCATCGGGCCTATCCCTCGAGACACTGATCGCCTCTTGGTGACCCCTTAGACCTTCCCTATCCTTTCTGCTTGAGACCCTTGCCATTTGCCTCTCCTCTGTGTCCCAGGACTTAATTCCAGCCAGCTCCCTGCAGTGCCTCTTTCGGCCATTGTTGTGCTTTGCCTGAAGATATCCTGAGAGCTGCCAGCTAATCCAAGTGGCCAACAACTCTTGAAGACAGGACAATCCTTAGAGTGAGGGCACAAGTCCCGGCTTATGCAATTTACACTTGTTTAAGGGTAATATGATATCAAGGCTGCTGAAGTTGGTGGAGATGTGTTCCCACTGACTCTTCAGATGGCGGGGGCTAAAGATTTCTTAATATAGTACTTGCAGAAGGTTACAATGGTGGCATAATCATGCATATTTTGCAAGCTACTTTCAAATATTATTAAATGAGGGTTGAAATAAGATTTTCTAAAGTTTCACCTTAAACTTCCATTTTCATTTGGATTAATTTTGTAAAACGGCATTATTAATTTTGAAGAAGGATTTCCAATTAATATTTTATTAAATATGAAAAGCCTATTAAGTGCTATATTAGGAGGGATTTTTTTTCGAACTTTCAAGTGGATGACTGCAGCAGATGGCTATGAAGTTCATGAATCCCTGTTTTTTTCTATGTGTTACGGTCTAGCTGACAGCAGTGCACGCAACACACAAGGGTGACAGAAATGTGGTCCATTTCGATTTCACCTCTTTATGAAACCAATTACATTGAAAATTGATAAAAGCAAAATACTGCGGATGCTGGAATCTGAAACAAAAACAGAAAATGCTGGAAAACCTCAGAAGGCCTGACAGCATCTGTGGAAAGAGAATGGAGCCAACGTTTTGAGTCTGGATGACCCTTTGCCAGAGCTAAAGACAAAGAAAATAGGACACGATTTATACCGTAAGGGTGAAGTCAGGTGGGGTTGGAGTGGGTGGTATTTTGTAATTAATATATCTATGACACTGAACCTGGCATGAAGAATCATAATGTGCGCTTCATAAGTGGGCCCACCATGCAGCTGCACTCTCTGGGTAGGAATTGGACTTTGCTGCATTTAAACCATCAAGTCATTACAGGATAGTACGAGGTCATTCAGCCCATCGAGTCTATACCGGCTTATTATACAGACATAAAATGTATGCAACAAGAGTCAATGTGGGTATCAACCTCCCACATTGTTATTTAGTCTGGCCAGTGGTGTATTAATCTGTCTATATGTGCAAATGATGGACCTAGATGTGCTTTCGGTGCCCTGGCAGAAATTGTTTCGGTGTCAATGGAGCAGCAGAGCAGCCTGCCATGCTCACAATTCCTCAGCAGCCGAAGCAGTGGCTGCCATCGCTGGAAAAACTTTTTTTTAAATGCTGCTGTGGAACCAGGAGGACTGGAGTTCCTCCCTCCCTCTTCTCACCAAACCTCCACAGGCTATGCAAAGTCACACTCAGATAAGTATGTTACTAAGTAAATTACTAGAACAGGCAGAAATTTGATGGTTTGATTCCCAGGGTGGACTGATTTTTCCACCCTGCCACTCTGGAGAGGTTGGAAGTCAGGTAAAGAGAGAGACCATGGGCGAGATTCTCCGATCGCATCCATTGCCGCCCCACTGCAAGTGAGAACGGAGAACTTGGTGTTCCAGCTAAAACTCCATTCATTTTCAGTGGCACCGGAGAATGACAGTCGTGAACTCAAGGCATTTGGCAAATGAATTTAAAGGAAATAAAATTTTTAGAGAGCAGTTTTGTCCTTGTCCCCAGGGAAATTGGCCCTTGATTGATTATCTTTCACCCTTTTCCACTTGAAGCCCTAGTTTCACCCCAGAAAGGGGACCAACACCAGCTTTCAGCAGACACCTATCAGGTGGGTAGCTGCCAAATGAACCTGGAAATGATCCCAAAACCACTGGTTCAATGTAAGAAGAAATGACCATACACCCAGGAGTCTGATCTCTTGGTGCTGTGGTTAGCTAGTGGCTGGGATTCTCCATTCAGAGTGCAATCTGTTAGAACAGAGAAAACTGGGAGGTTTTGACCCAATTTCCAACTCCTCTTCCCTACCTCACTGACCTGAAATTTCACAAATGTGAGCACACAATTTCAGGGCAAAATTCTTTAAAGAGCTCCGTGATAGAGGGAATCTCTCATCACCTGATGTCAGCAGTGGACCTCGGCAAAGAGTGATGGTGCAAATTATGGTCCTGTTCCTTCCTCTTACATTAGACAAGGTGTGATTCAAACTGGGAGCTCTGAATTCCTATTAACATGAGTTGACATGGTAAAACCAGCATGGCCATCCTTTCAAAAATGTGCAAAAATCACAATTTGATGCTGGCCTGCTGAATTTCAATGAAAAACAGAATATCCGTCCTGCTGTGCATGTTAAAAGTTTCCGGATTTGAACAACCCTTCAATGTTTCTAAACCTACCTTGCTGAATAGTGGTTTGTAATCCCAGGTCCCTGCATTCAACACAGCCTGACTCGTAGGTCATAGGTCATCTTCTCAATCAGCCAGTAGTCCATGCCATGATGAAAGCACCCTTGGTTTGTCCAACATCAGTGTCAGGGTTCATGCTGCAATTGATAAGGAGAAGAAAGATGGGTGGCCTCTCATCCTTAAAGCTCCAACTGAGATGCTCACCTAACAGCACAAGGTCACACAAACAGACTTAGTCGTTATTCACAAAGAACATTGTTCCTTTTTTTCAAGCATTATTTTCATAGAAGCTGCGAAGGCAGGACCAGGCACCACATTTTGAACCAAATATACACACCAGTTCTGGCTCCAAAACAAAAATTTATATAGTCCCTTGGAGGTAGTAATGTGTCCTAAGGTCCTTCACGGGAGAGTTAGAAAGCAAAATTCAACACTGAACCACATATGGAGACATTATGGCCCACTCCTGCTTCTATTTTCTCTATATTTTTCAATGTATTTGGTCATTAGCTTGATCCAAAAGGTAGGCCTAGCCTTGGTGGATCCCACTGTGGTGGATGGGGCGAGCCTGCCAAAAGTCAATTGACTTAAGCGGGACTGGAAGATTCCATCAGCAGGCGGGGCTGGAAAATTCCTGTCATTGATTTTAATGGAGGAAAGAGACAAAGAGGTTTGGGGAGCGTATTCCAGAGCTTTGGGCCTTGAATACCAAAGTCGCAGAGCAATTATAAATTCCAGGTGCTTAAAACGCCAGAATTAGGAGAGCGCAGATGTCTGAGGGTTGTGCAGCCGGAGAAGATTACAGAGGTGCAGATGTGGGAGGCCATTCAGTTGTTTGAAATCAAGAATGGGAATTTTAAAATGAGGGTATTGCTTAAAACAAAGCCAGTGTAGTTTAGTGAGCAGAAGAAGAATGTGAATGTGACTTGGTGAAAGGTAGGACAGGCAGCAGAGTTTTGGATGATCTGAAACTTATGGAGGGTAGAAGGTTGCAGGGTTGCCAGGTATACATTGGGATAGTCAAACCTCGAGAGACATTCTATTCAAAAATATCTGTTCAGCAAGACAACAATGCTGCACTTGTAAAATGGAGCAGTTTTACACATATATGTCTGGTTTATTGAATGTGTTCCAGTTTATCATAACTGATGTTTTTTTTAGCAGAAAGGAGTACAGGAATGGAAGGAATTGTATTCTTTAGAGTTGTGTTACACCACACTTTAATAAAATGTTTTCCTTCCCTTGACTTACAAAATTGCTATTGGCAGTTTTACTGTGCTACACCAAATCTAATCAGATGTTTATTTTTGGAACTATTTTGCAGCCATCAAAGCATCATTCAAATTTGAATCCAAAAATCGTGTAAGGGATAATTTTTGACCTCAGAATCCTGGCAGGGAGCCTTACCCATTAGAAGCACTTTCAAATTTCCAATATTGACTTCCACTGGGTGAGGCACCCCTCACTGGAAATGTTGGTGTAAGAGTTTTCACTTTGCAAAGTCTGCTCAAATTTGCACCAATTAGGTGATTGTTCTGGTCTCTCATAAGTTAATTTCATAACACAGATGTAAAATCTTCACTCACCCAACGCAGTCAGATAGTGTGATAGAAGATAATTGTTTCTTTCCTTTCCATTAAAACATATCCTGTGGTATATTTAAAGGAGGTAACCGCGCACACCTTGATTTATGCAACTGAAAATGAGCATTTTTATTGAGGGTGATTGGTTGGCAGCTCCAGCTGTCTCAGCAGCTCCTGAACAAAACAATGGGTGCTGCTGGGATTGCAGGAAGACAACTATAGTATCTGGACCCAGGGGCCCAGTTAAGCCAAGGGTCTTAGAGAGGGAGGCAAACTCCACCCCTCCACTGCCCCATGTCCGGCACCCCCATTGCCCATGTTCCGACACCCCGACCCCACCCCTTTCTGAAACCCCCCCCCCCAACTCCCAAATCCCATTCACTTATCTTAGACACTTACCTTCTCACTAGCCTATAATTTTCAATGGGACCTTTAAACTTACTTGCTTTACGGCAGCTAGTGCAGTAAAAAGGGAGCATGTCCTTCTTTGCTCTGATTCTGTTAAACTTTGATGCTGGGCCCCGGTGAGCCCTGCACTCCCTGAATCTTGTCCAGGCTGTGTTAGAAAGGTCAGGTAAGATAGGCCAGGTAGAAATTTGGTGCAAAGGAAGTTATGGCCCAATGACTACCCTTCCAAAGTAATTAATTGGATGCAATGTGTTTTAGCGTGTCTGGAGAACAATTTATTTATCTTATACCAAAGGCTAGTTGAGAGAAGCTCTATAAATCGTTACATCTCCAAAATTGAGAATATCTGTTTAACTGCTTCAGCTTTCTGCATCCTCTTTTCCCACTCTGACCAACCTCAGAACACTCCTACCTTGGTTACAACCTCATTTCAATATAGCTTCTCCCTTATGTCTATTCATTCTTTCACTAGACTCATTGCATCTAACCTATGGGTCTCTCAACCACATCTCTTTGGCCAAACGCTTAATAGCACTATCCCTCTGCTCCAATACTGTACCCCTCTTTCAAAACTACCATCAATACTCTCCTTCTAAGACCTGTCCGACTGCAACTGTTTACAAGATATATTAATGACTTGGAGGAAGGAAGTGAATGTACTGTAGCCAAATTTTCAGATGACACAAGAAGAAATGGAAAGGCACATTGCGAAAAGATACAAACAGTTTACTAAGAGATATTGATAGGTTAAGCAAGTGGACAAAAAGTTGACAAATGGCGTATAATGTGGGAAAATGTGAAGTTTTTCATTTTAGAAAGGAGAACGAAAGAATAGGGTATTATTTAAATGTAGAAAAAGTGCAGAAAGCTGCCACACAAAAGGATTTGGGGGTACTTGTGCAAGAAAAACAAAGCTAACACACATGTGCAGCAGGTCATCAGGAAGGCTAATGGAATGTTGGCCCTCATTTAAAGGGGTTTGGAGTATAAGAGTAGGGAAGTCATGCTGCAACTGTACAAGATACTGGTAAGATTGCATCTAAAGTTAAAGTTTATTTATTAGTCACAAGTAGTCTTACATTAACACTGCAATGAAGTTACTGTGAAAATCTGGAATACTGTAAGAAGTTTTGGTTCCCTTGTTTAAGGAAAGATATTATTTCATTTCAGGCAGTTTAGAGAAGGTTCACTAGGATGATCCCATGGTATGGAGGGATTGTCTTATGAGGAAAGGTTAAACAGGTTTGGACTCTCCTCATCAGAATTTAGAAGAATGAGAGGTGATCTCACTGAAACATATAGGATTCTTAAGGGGTTTGACAGGGCAAATGTTGAGAGGATGTTCCCCCTCATGGGAGGGACTAGGACCAGAGGGCATGGTCTCAGAATAAAGGGGTGCCAATTTAAGACTGAGATGAAGAGGAATTTCTTCTCTCCGAAGGTTGTCTTTGGAACACTTTGCCACAGAGAACTGTGGGGACAGAGTCCTTGTGTTGAGATGGATAGATTTTTGATCAGTAAAGGAATCAAGGGTTACGGGGAAAGGGCAGGAAAGTGGATGTGAAGAATGTCGGATCAGATATGATCCTATTGAATGGTAGAGCAGGCTCGAGGAGCCAAACGGCCTACCCCTGTTCTTATTTCCTATGGGCTAGATCCTTTTGGCTTTTCAAAACTTACTCCCTCATCAATCTACACTTCCTCAGTCAGGCTCTGTCAATGTCTTGAGCTGAGAGTTACTCAAACCTATTTCAGGTTGCTTCCAAAATATTCATAAGATTACTTACTCTTGGAGAAAGTCCATTAATAGAACATAGAATGTTGTATAAAATGTTTCTTTACCAACAATAACATAGGCTCCCAAAAATTTGTGATTGAAGTGTACAGCTGTATTTAGAGGTCTCGATAGAGGTCTCACCCACCAGTTCTCCAACTGGTAGGAAACTTCTGTCAATTCCATGGGGGAGGCCTGATGGTTTTCAATGCCCTGCTTCAGAGGGCAGAAGCTCTCTATTGTTCATCATAAGAACATAAGAACATAAGAAATAGGAGCAGGAGTAGGCCATCTAGCCCCTCGAGCCTGCCCCGCCATTCAATAAGATCATGGCTGATCTGACGTGGATCAGTACCACTTACCCGCCTGATCCCCATAACCCTTAATTCCCTTACCGATCAGGAATCCATCCATCCGCGCTTTAAACATATTCAGCGAGGTAGCCTCCACCACCTCAGTGGGCAGAGAATTCCAGAGATTCACCACCCTCTGGGAGAAGAAGTTCCTCCTCAACTCTGTCTTAAACCGACCCCCCTTTATTTTGAGGCTGTGTCCTCTAGTTTTAACTTCCTTACTAAGTGGAAAGAATCTCTCCGCCTCCACCCTATCCAGCCCCCGCATTATCTTATAAGTCTCCAAAAGATCCCCCCTCATCCTTCTAAACTCCAACGAGTACAAACCCAATCTCCTCAGCCTCTCCTCATAATCCAAACCCCTCATCTCCGGTATCAACCTGGTGAACCTTCTCTGCACTCCCTCCAATGCCAATATATCCTTCCTCATATAAGGGGACCAATACTGCACACAGTATTCCAGCTGCGGCCTCACCAATGCCCTGTACAGGTGCATCAAGACATCCCTGCTTTTATATTCTATCCCCCTCGCAATATAGGCCAACATCCCATTTGCCTTCTTGACCACCTGTTGTACCTGCAGACTGGGCTTTTGCGTCTCATGCACAAGGACCCCCAGGTCCCTTTGCACGGTAGCATGTTTTAATTTGTTTCCATTGAGATAGTAATCCCATTTGTTATTATTTCCTCCAAAGTGTATAACCTCGCATTTATCAACGTTATACTCCATTTGCCATATCCTCGCCCACTCACTCAGCCTGTCCAAATCTCTCTGCAGATCTTCTCCGTCCTCCACACGATTCACTTTTCCACTTATCTTTGTGTCGTCTGCAAACTTCGTTACCCTACACTCCGTCCCCATCTCCAGATCATCTATATAAATGGTAAATAGTTGCGGCCCGAGTACCGATCCCTGCGGCACGCCACTAGTTACCTTCCTCCAACCGGAAAAACACCCATTTATTCCGACTCTTTGCTTCCTGTCGGATAGCCAGTCCCCAATCCACTTTAACACACTACCCCCAACTCCGTGTGCCCTAATCTTCATCAGCTCCACTGAGGTCAATGGCTGCTCCAAGCAATGCACCCATCAGGGGGGGGGGAGGGGGCAAAGGCATGGGCAGGGGTTGGTTTACAGCTGAATCCCCCCCTCCCTTCCTGACGTGAGGTCCCTTGATGCTGGGTCCACTGAGTGCCTCATTACAAGGCAACCCCCCCAAGAAGCTGTTGGCAAACCCAATCGGGTTTACATGGTGGTCTTTGAGGGGTGCAGGAAAACAATGTGCCTCTAATTTAACTCCTAAGCCAGCACTAAATTGTGATGAGCTCAGGGAAAATGGGTGTCAACTGACTAATTAATGAGCCTAATTGACATCCTGCTGCTGCCAGTTGGGAATCCCCTTTTGCCCTCTGACTGAACTGGGGGAGGCTTTACTGTCACCAGGAGACTGACATGGAGCCTGCCTCATGATGGTTGCTGTCATGACGGACTGCATTAAATCCAGCTGGCAGTTCCTAACTGCCGACAAAGACTTAATTCATTTTTATCTGGTCTTAATCGTCTCTGCATGCCACCATATGGTATTTAAAAAGTATGGAAGGGTTAACAAATGCATTTACTTTTCAGCAGATCACTTGCTGACAACAGTGTGTAATTTAATATTTGTCAGCAGGCTTTAAGTCATGGATTGATTTCTCAAACTAGTGACAAATGTTTAAGAGAAGAAAATACAAGCTTGCAACTGTGCTAATACCACCTGTGTTTCTAAGGAAGTCAGAAGAGTGACGACTCCCCAAACTCCATGTTTTCTTCCGAGTTTGTTTACATTAAGCCTATGTGGAGGGCTTTTTGTTTTTCCTTCATCCTATCTTCCATTTTAACGCACACAACCAACAGCTGATTCTACAATTATGAATAGCCAGTTTGGTCTTCTAGTCTGGTTGCCTTTAGATCGGATCAGCTTAATGGGCATGCAAAGTCTGGAGCATTCCTAAACTTAAATGAAAACAAAAGTTAATCTTTGCACCCTCCCTCCCCATCACCCCCACCCTCACCCCCACCGTCTCACCATTCACTATCACGCACTTTTCACCAAAACCTTCTACTCAGTGGTTCATATTTGCTTTAACCAAATATTCAAGTGCATTACTTGCATTTAATTCTTTAACGAATGGGTCTGTACACACACTTAAATGACTGCGATACTAGTGTACTAATGCGTAACATATTAGTATGACATCCTTCTGTTCATTATTTTGTCAGCAGTGTTAACGTGTTTCCTTTAGAGTCATGGTTGGAGATAAATGCTCACTCAGTAATGTTGCAAACAACATCTAGGCTTTACTTACATTCTTACTTTTTGATTTTAATCATGCAGTTATAAAACAATAGACAAAGCACTATAATACTCTGGAGAATTTTATCTTCTGGTTTCTGAAGCCTTGAACAGTGTTTTTGTTCAATAGCTCCTTATTAATCCAATAAGTGGCACCTAGATACTTTGCTTGGATTAAGGAAGAACTGGGGGGGGGGGGGGGGGGCAATTTTCCCAACCCACCTGCCACGGGAATCATAGCAAGCGAGGTGGGGGGAAGGGGGGGTGGGGGGGTGGGGGAGGTGGGGTGTGGACCATGTACAGTTCCTTTGACCTCGGGCAGGATTTTCTGGTTTTGGGGGCGAGCGCAGCTGGAATATCCCACCCCTGCTCTTTTTCATGATTCATTTATCTATTAACAACTGTCTCACAAATATTATGATCCAAAATTGAACGTGTTATAGAGCACTCTATAATGCATCTCTTCATATGGACAGCTGAGATGGATTACTGTTTTAAAACTCTCCGCAAAATAATTGTCTCATGATTCCAAGGAACACTAGTTGAGGATTTAGCTGTTTGACTATTTGTAAAGAGATAAACTGTGGAATAATTTTAGCATTATGTAGAATAGAGCCATTGACAGAAATTTTCCAGGCTTTTCTGAACACAGGATTAGTCCCAGGGGACTGGAGAATTGCAAATGTGACTCCATTGTTTAATAAAGGGGCAAAGGGTATCCCAGGAAACTACAAATCTGTTAGCTTGACATCAATAGTGGGAAAACTGATGAAGATCATAATGCAGGATAAGATAAATAAACACTTAGAGAAAAATAAGTTAATACTAGGCAGTCAGCCTGGCTTTGTCAAGGGCAGATCATGTCTGACAAATATAATTGAGTTCTTCGACGAGGTGACATAGGCAATGGATGAGGGTAGTGCTGTGAACGTTGTATATTTGGACTTTAGGACAGCATTTATTATGGTGCCACATGGCAGGTTGGTTAGCAATCTAGAAATGCTTGGGATTTATGGGTCCTTGGCAGCATGGACTAGAAGTTGGCTAAGAGATAAGAAACAGAGGGTAGGTATAGATGGGCATTTCTTAGACTAGGGACGAGTTGAAAGTGGTGTTCCCCAGAGATCTGTGTTGGGACCCTTGCTTTTTATGATTTATATAAGCGATTTAGAGATGGATGTTGAGGGCAAAATCTCTAAATTTGCAGATGATACTAATTGTGTGAATTGTGTGAATGATGCTGAGCAATTCCAGAGGGACATTGACAAGTTGGTCAAGTGGGCAGACAACTGGCAGATGAATTTCAATGCCGTGAAATGTGAGGTAATGCATTTTAGTAGAAGAAACATGGGGAGATAATATAGGCTCAATGGTACAACTTTGAGGGGAGTACAGGAGCAGAAGGACCTTGGGGTTCAAGTGCAAAGTTCTCTGAATGTGGCCAAGCAAGTTGAAACAGTTGTTAAGAAGGGTTATAGGATACTTGGGTTTATAAATAGAGGCGAAAGCAAGGAAGTGATGCTACACCTCTTCTAATTACTGGTCAGGCCACATTTGGAGTATTGTATTTAGTTCTGGGTACCTTATTTAAGGAAGGATGTTAAAGCCCTAGACAGAGTTCAAAGGAGATTCACTAGAATGATACCAGAAATTAGGAATTTCAGATACAAAGATGAGAGAAGCTGGGCTTATTCTCCTTGGAACAGAGAAAATTAAGAGATGACCTCATTGAGGTGTTCAAAATTATGAACAATTTTGACAGGATAAAGAAGGATATTCTGTTTCCACTAGTTGGTATGTCAGTGACTAAGGGTCACAATTTCAAGATGGTCAGCAAGAGAGCTAAGTGTGAGATGAGGAGAAATTTCTTTATTTAGCGAGTTATTGGGATTTGGAATGCGCTGCCAGGGAGAGTGGTGGAGGAGGATTCCATAGGAAGTTTCAACAGAGAGCTGGTTACATATATGAAAGTGATGAATTTAGAAGGCTATGGAGATAGGGCTGGAGAATGGGACTAGCTGGGTAGCTTTTTTGGGATCAGATACAGACATGATGGACCAAATGGCCTTCTTCTGTGCTGTAAATGATATTCTATGATACTATGATTCTAATTAAAACAAATAATTTTCATTTTACTTACATAAATACCACCATATATTTTAACCCCCTATACTACTTTAGACAAGCCTCAGGGTTTTTTTCTTACAGAGGAAGAGTTATTTTCTCCAATTGTCTCACTTGTGCAATAGCTGTGGCTTAGTGACAGCACTCTCGCCTCTGAGTTAGATGGTTGTGGGTTTAAATCCCACTCCATGGAAAATATCTCGGAACTGACGCTGCAGTGCTGCACTGTTGGAGATGCCCTCTTTCATTCGAGATGTTCAACTGCAGGCCTGTCCAGATGTCCGTAAGTGATCCATGATGCTAATTCAAATAAGACCAGGCAAATTATTCTCAGCATCTTGGCCAATATTTATCCCTCAAGCAACAACACTAAATTATCTTAGATTATCTGATCATTATCACATTGCTGCTTGCTGCAGCTTGCTGTGCTCAAATTGGCTGCTGCATATTCCACATTACAATAGTGACTTCAGTTGAATCTTTGACTGTAAAACACTTTGACATACATTGAGGTCATGTGTGCTATATAAATGCAAGTCTTTCTTATTCACCTGAAAATGAAGGTTTCTGCTCACGTACAGTCTTATAGGTGACATTTATCCTTTGGCACCTCACTTAAGTGATGGTTCTTCATGTATAAATACCAGCAGATTATTCACGCTTGTAGCCATTAGTTTTTTTTCTCAGCAATTTTCTTGTGAACTTTGCAGCATCATTTATATTATTATAATAATTCAAATTTGGGATGTGTCCTGTAACAGCACAGTAGCCACTTTGGAAAACATGAGTCACTGCAAAACTGAATCCCTTCAGTAAAATCCGAGGCAGGTTAAAAAAATTAGAACATCTGGCAGAACAGTAAGTCCAATTCAGCCAAGTGACTTAAGTATCATTGACTGTATTTATGCAAACTTTGGAGGTAATCAGTCAACTAGATTAAATCCAAGAAGTGAAACTTTTCAATAATAATCTTCATTCTAGCTGTTCAGAGGAAGACAGCATCTTTTGAAAAAGTCTGAAGAGTTGGTAAGACTGAGCATGGGCTCTTGGAATTCTGGGTTTTGATGTCCAGAGGAACCTCAACCCTGGTGAAGTGTCGTTTCACTTCTGAGAGCCTGAATAATTGGATGACTAAAAATAACTTACATTTTCTGGCTGGTTTGATGGGTGTGGTGAACCACTGTAGTATTGTCTGTTTGTGTGATATGCCTGGACACGCCCCTGCTGCCTCAATCCGGGACTCCGCCCTTCTCTGGGTATAAAGGTGACTGCTCTCCGCCCCTTTTGCCTCAGTTCGGATTAGCTATCGGTTCGGGTGTGCTCCAATTCTTTCGTAAATAAAAGCCTGTTATTTTGCAACAACGAGTCTTTGCATAATTGATGGTGCATCAATGGGTTAGTTTGCTTGCTGAGTTTTTTAATAAGAAAGGGAGGGGAATCGGGGTGATATGTTGATGTGCATCAATAGATGGTGAACAGTATGAGCAAGGACCATGTCCTGAGCTGAAATCCTTTCACTGAGGAAGAGAAAGAAATTGAGGCAGTTTTGTCAGGCTCAGCAGTCAATCAAAAAGTGAACAGTAGAATATTTTTGCTGAATCTCTCTGGCTTTCTGGACCAATGGTGGAAAGAATGAAGAAATAATGGCTGCGATTCTCCCATTGCGACCCGCAACTTTTCTGGCGGGTCGCGGTGGGAGATGCACGTCACCGGCCTTGTACTGGGATTTGCGCATGCGCCGGGAACACATCTCCCAGAGCCGGCGAACAGTCGCCAGTCAGACCACGCTGGAAACTGGCAGGAAGGCAGGTAAGTAATTTAAATCTTTTTAAAATGTATTTTAAATATGTTTATCAGTTCATTATCGGGAACTTTCAGGTCCCGATTGAATCTCCCACCCCGCCAGGAGTACTTCATTCCAGTGGGGTTTAGAGTAGCTCCCCACATTCGGGGAACTAGCGGGAGACCCTGCTGGGATGCAGGGGGGACAATCGGGGCCCCCGAGGGAGTCAAGCGGCAGGGGGCTGGTGCCCCCTGGGCATGGGCACCCTGGCAGTGCCAGCCTGTGCCCCCTGGCATTGCCCAAGGGGCAAAGTGTCCATGCCCAGTGGACATCTTGGCACTGTCCAATGAGCATCGGACAGTGCCAAGGGGTGGGGCCTATTGTGGGCAGGGCCTGGGGGTGATCAGTGGGGGTGGGGGGTCCCACTGCCACTCTGCAGACAGGATTGGTCTGGGATGGAGGGAGGGCAGTGATTGAAACGGGCTGGGGGGGTGGTCTGCTGGGGGGGCTGCCTCTCAGGGGGTCCGACCCCGGGAGGGTCAGCAGAGGGGGGGTCTGCTGGGGTGAGGGGGTGGGGGGATCGCCACTGCTGGGGGGGCGGTTGGACATCGGGGCGCTCGGGGACTGGGGGCGTCAGGGCTGGCCCGGGAATTGTTGTGGGGGCCATGATTGGGCCATGGGAGGGTGGGGGGCTGGAGGGGCAGCACTGTGGGGGTCCTGGCTGGCCAGCGATCGAGCTGGCCAGCAAACGGGGAGACTGACAGATCGGCACCATTGCGCATGTGCAGAGTTCCAGAACTGTCAAACTCCGGCGTGAATAGCCCCCCATTCCCCATCCCCCGGGTTTTTAATTATATTTTTAATAATTAATGGGACCTCTGAAGTGCACAGAGTGCGGAGATTCAGGTGAGAAGCTGAACTGACAAAACAGTTGGGATTTAGCACAGTTTTCCCACCAATTCAGTACTGTTGGTAGAATCGCCCCCAATGTCCTGAATCTCCAAGGGCAAGAGATAAGTAACATTTGCATTGCCCCTCTTGTAGCAATGCTTTCTGTGCATTTTTCACCAGAGATGGAATCTGGCACTTTGATGCATGTAGAATAAAATTCATCTTCATTTTTCTTTGGAGACAGATTTACAGTCCTGTTGAAATTAGACCACCCTGATAAATTGAGTAGTTTGAGCTAGCGCTGATAGAAGGACAATGCTGAGAACACATTCCTTGTAATTGATATGGTGAAGATCCAGATAACTCAACCTACAGACAACATTTCAAACATGTATCCAGAGTACAATGTATTAAATAATAACCGGTATAATGACACAAGTGTTTTGATGTCTGCTTAGTAACATAAATATAGCATTTTCAATTGCAGTAATACCAATAAATTGTACATGTATATACACACATCAGCCTAGAAATTTCAGACAGTGGTATTAGCAGGAAACACTTCAACATTTATTCTTCTCTCCTCTATTTTAACAGAGGTGTGAACCCATTTTAAATAAATAAGTTAATGCCTCCATTAAAAAGGTGAAATAATGAAATGCCATGCAAAGTGCATTCAGCATTACTGTTGCTGCTAAGTTTATGCTATTTTATAAAATGTTTACCTTGCAGTCATGACAGAAAGATAAGTGTGAACTGTAGTCACTTAGCCATCTGATAGTCCATTTGTTTTTGGCTCCTGACAGCAAATGAAACCCCATCGTGTCTAGATCTGACATATACCTGTCAGTGCGTTTCAGCAATGTACAACCTGAGTCCTCTTAGAACAAAGCTCCTTTGAAAGTTCAGCCATTAGGGATTAAAAAATTAATCCATCAGAACAAATCTGCGTTTTCAAAGAAGGATTGCATATAATTTCCGAGCAAACCTAGTCTTAAATATTCTCTGCGTATAGGCTGAGGCATCATTAAAGAAAGTTAGCTTTCATTGATTCTTGTGCACTGATTCATCAGCAGTTACATTTAGCACAAACCACTCAAACTCCCTGGACAGCAGGATACCTAATAATATCCTATGGATAACTTGATGGAAATCTGCTTGTTCTAGATACCCTATTACTAAACAGTCTACCTCCTGATCAAGTTAAGATCATTGAAGCCTCCGGCTCCTGCACAACGCTGCCAGCATCCATCCTAACCAATAGATCCTTTGCTAGTTTGGCTCTATTTCTCAGCCCCAAATTGTAGTGAGTACATGAGCTGCCATTCATTAATGTTTTAAACATTGTACTTCAATGATACTAACTAAAATTCTTACTTCGTTCCCCTTTCCCCAAAACACTAGTCAAACTTTGGGCAAGACCACAACATTCACCCTCAAAATATCACCAACTGCCGGCATTTCTGTCCTTGAGGGACTGTTCAGCCATTACCAGAGTGACAATGTTAGATAGCAATTCTTTGCCACTCCATATTGGATCTGAAATATTTAATTTAATTTAAGTTCCCCTGGTGGTGTGCACTTCCATAAACTCAATGGATGTTAAATTGCCCAATGGTCATTCATTTTGGGACTGCTGCGTACCCGCCTGCTTTGTGAGACTGAAAAATGTTTGGCTTGTTCACTCATCTGAATTAGGATTTTGAACTTGGCCAAACATCTATATCCTAAAATCATCCAGAATCAACACAGGCAATGAAGGATTACTCAGTAGCGATTCATGTATTGTCCCCATGTCCACAAATTCAATATATCTTTTACTTCGCATGGTGGCACAGTGGTTAGCACTGCTGCCTCACAGAGCTAGGGACCTGGGTTCGTTCCCAGCTTGGGCCACTGTCTGTGTGGAGTTTGCATGTTCTCCCCGTGTCGGCAAGGGTTTTCTCTGGGTGCTCTGGTTTCCTCTCACAGTCCAAAGATGTGCGGGTTAGGTTGATTGGCCATGCTAAATTTTTCCTTAGTATCAGGGGGACTAGCTAGGGTAAATGCATGGGGTTATGGGAATAGGACCTCGGTGGGATTGTGTTCGGTGCAGACTCGATGGGCCGAATTGCCTCCTTCTGTACTGTAGGATTCTATGATTCAATCACAATTACTTTATAAGTAGGGTCTCCACTTTCAGCAATATTTTAAATTTTTACCTCAATGTGTCAGATAATAATTAATGAGAATTATTCCATTTACAACATATCTATCTATTCATGAGAATGGAATAAATGCTTTACTGCTAAGTGGCCATATCACCTTTCCCCACACAATTCTTTTCACTACACCTAAAATTTGGTAAAAATTAAAAAGCACTTAAGGAGCAATCTACTTGTCCCCCTGCTCTCTCTTCATGTAATGTCATTATCATCCAAAGATTGCTGATCACTGGTAGAATTTTCCTGTACCTGCCGACTATGACAGGCCCACCACCAGTTCATGCTCAATTGAGTTCTGATTGGCAGTAGGCAAGACTTCTGCTGCCCTTGGACGGAAGTCCCATCTTGGAGAGCTGTCGGCCAATCAGATTGTCCGTCCAGGCACAGCGCTTCTATGGCCAGAAGAGGTTCTGTAGCGCTCTGCCTGGAACTAAGTCCCAGGACCACACTTGAATTAAGTCCAAGGGGTCCGAGGGGCGAGAGGGTAGGAGATGCCCTGGGGATCGGGGAAAAGTGATCTCGGAGGCTGAGCTATGGACATTGCAACGTCAGGGAAGGCGAGGTTACCTGGTGCTTTATACCAGGAATAGGTCACACCCTTTCGGATAGGGTCTGCTATTTCGAAGGGTGGTCAGGGATAAGAGGGTGTGACTGCACCTGAGGCAGGTAAGGGGATCCAGAGGGCTGGAGTGCAGGAGTGTCAGCCTCTATAATTGTCCAACAGGTTTGAGGTTCTTTCAGCTTGTTTGAATGAGAGTGGGGGCTGCACATGGATGCGCTCACTGACCATGCCACCGTGGTACAGGGAATCAATCAAGTGGGGGAAGTATAAAGAAATGTAGTCGTAGGAAGAGACAATATAGTAAGGGGAATTGACACTATTCTCTCTAGCAAGGAGTGAGAGTCCAGATGGCTATGTTTTCATGTCTGGTTCCAGGGTTCTGGATATTTACTCACGGATGAGGAGAATTTGTTTCTGTCAGAGGGTGGTGAGTTTTTGGATCTCTCTTCCACAAAAAGTGGTGAAAGCAGGGTCTCTGAATATTTTTAAGGCAGAGCTAGATAGAGTTTTGATTAACAAGAGGGGGGTGATAGGTTATCGGTGGTAGCAGGAATGTGAGGTTGAAGTTACAATCAGATCTACATGAATGGCAGAGCAGGCTTGAGGGGCCGAGTGTCCTACTCCGACTCCTAAATCATATGTTCAATGTATGTATGTTCCTTTAGGAAAGGAGGCATGTTGCCCTTATCCAGTCTGGCCTATATGTGACTAAAGCCCCACACCGTGATTAATTCTTATCTGTCTTCTGATGTGGTCTCACAAGCTACTCATTTGTATCAAATTGTTCAAGAAGAAAGCCCACATCTACCCTCTCAGGGCAACTAGGGATGTGCAATAAATGCCTTTTCCAGGATCACCCACCTCTTGATTGTAAAAAGAAATGCTCATATCTCATAAAATATTACTCTGGATAGACAGCAGTAGAAGAAATAAGTTGACTCATAGGCCACTGGGTATAGTAAACCATATCACAAGAACTTAAGGACATAAGAAATAGGAGCAGGAGTAGGCCATCTAGCCCCTCGAGCCTGCCCCGCCATTCAATAAGATCATGGCTGATCTGATAGTGGTTTAGTTCCACTTACCCGCCTGCTCCCCATAACTCTTAATTCCCTTATTGATCAGAAATCTATCTACCTGTGACTTAAACATATTTAATGAGGTAGCCTCCATTGCTTCAATGGGCAGAGAATTCCAGAGATTCACTACCCTCTGAGAGAAGAAGTTCCTCCTCAACTCTCTCCTAAACTGACTCCCCCTTATTTTGAGGCTGTGTCCTCTAGTTCTTGTTTCCTTTCTAAGTGGAAAGAATCTCTCTGCCTCTACCCTGTCGAGCCCCTTCATTATCTTATATGTCTCTATAAGATCTCCCCTCAGCCTTCTAAACTCCAACGAGTACAAGCCCAATCTACTCAATCTCTCCTCATAAGCTAACCCCCTCATCTCCGGTATCAACCTGGTGAACATTCTCTGTACTCCCTCCAAGGCCAATACATCCTTTCGCAAATAAGAGGACCAAAATTGCACACAGTACTCTAGTTGTGGCCTCACCAGTACCTTGCACAATTGCAGCAAGGCCTCCCTGCTTTTATACTCCATCCCCTTCGCGATAAAGGCCAACATTCCATTTGCCTTCTTGATCACCTGCTGCACCTACAAACTGAGTTTTTGCGATTCATGCACAAGGACCCCCAGGTCCCTCTGCACAGTAGCATGTTGTAATTTTTCACCATTTAAATAATAGTCCATTTTACTATTATTCCTTCCAAAGTGGATAACCTCACACTTGTCAACGTTATACTCCATCAGCCAGATCCTCGCCCACTCACTTAGCCTATCCAAATCTCTCTGCAGACTTTCCGGATCCTCCACGCAATTCACTGGAATCTTTGAATGGCATCAAGATAGATAAGTCGCCGGGTCCGGATGGGATGTACCCCAGGTTACTGTGGGAGATGAGGGAAGAGATTGCAGAGCCTCTGGCGATGACCTTTGCGTCGTCGATGGAGACGGGAGAGGCGCCGGAGGATTGGAGGTGCGGATGTGGTTCCTATTTTCAAGAAGGGGAATAGGGATAGCCCAGGAAATTACCGACCGGTGAGTCTAACCTCAGTGGTTGGTAAGCTGATGGAGAAGATCCTGAGGGACAAGATTTATGAGCATTTAGAGAGGTTTAGTATGCTCAAGAATACTCAGCATGGCTTTGTCAAAGGCAGATCGTGCCTTACGAGCCTGGTGGAGTTCTTCGAAAATGTGACTAAACACATTGACGAAGGGAAAGTGGTAGATGTGGTTTATATGGATTTTAGCAAGGCGTTCGATAAGGTCCCCCATGCAAGGCTTCTAGAAAAAGTGAGAGGGCATGGGATCCAAGGTGCTGCTGCCCTGTGGATCCAGAACTGGCTTGCCCAAATGAGGCAGAGAGTGTGTATAGATGGGTCTTTTTCTAAATGGAGGTCGGTCACCTGTGGTGTGCCCAAGGATCTTTCTGGGACCCTTGTTGTTTGTCATTTTCATAAATGACCTGGATGAGGAAGTGGAGGGATGGGTTGGTAAGTTTGCCAACGACACAAAGGTTAGTGGGGTTGTGGATAGTCTGGAGGGATGTCAGAAGTAACAGAGGGACATAGATAGGATGCAAGACTGGGCGGAGAAGTGGCAGATGGACTTCAACGCAGATAAATGCGTAGTCGTCCATTTTGGCAGGTCAAATGGGATGAAGGAGTACAATATAAAGGGAAAGACTCTTAGTACTGTAGAGGATCAGAAGGACCTTGGGGTCCGGGTCCATAGGACTCTAAAATCGGCCCCGCAGGTGGAGGAGGTGGTTAAGGCGGCGTATGGTGTGCTGGCCTTTATCAATGGAGGGATTGAGTTTAGGAGTCCGGGGATAATGATGCAGCTACATAAGACCCTCGTCAGACCCCACTTGGAGTACTGTGCTCAGTTCTGGTCGCCTCATTACAGGAAGGATGTGGAAAAGATTGAAAGGGTGCAGAGGAGATTTACAAGGATGTTGCCTGGATTGAGTGGCATCCCTTATGAGGATTGGCTGAGGGAGCTTGGTCTTTTCTCCTTGGAGAGACGTAGAATGAGAGGAGACCTAATAGAGGTATATAAGATGTTTAGAGGCATAGATCGGGTGGACTCTCAGAGGCTTTTTCCCAGGGTGGAAATGGCTGCTACGAGAGGACACAGGTTTAAGGTGCTGGGGTGTAGGTACAGGGGAAATGTTAGGGGGAAGTTTTTCACACAGAGGGTGGTGGGCGAGTGGAATCGGCTGCCGTCAGTGGTGGTGGAGGCAAACTCAATAGGGTCTTTAAGAGACTCCTGGATGAGTGCATGGGACTTAATAGGATGGAGGGTTATAGGTAGGCCGAAAAGGTAGGGATATGTTCGGCACAACTTGTGGGGCCGAAGGGCCTGTTTTGTGCTGTAGTTTTCTATGTTTCTATGTTAACTCATTCACTTTGTTTCGAATGCTACGTGCATTCAGGTAAAGTGTCTTTATGCTCGCCTTTATATGGACCCGATTTGTTAGTGCATTCTTTTGATTGCACGCTCTGTCCCTACCTGTCGCAAACTGGTTATCCTTCCCCAGACCATCTCCTTGCACTGCATTGACCACCTCCCTTCTTGTGTTTGTCACCTTTTTTACTCTGCCTGAGCCCTTGACTCCTTTAACTCGATGAATGTCCTCATCATTAACCCTCACTCGTACCCTCTCCTTTACCTTTGATTTTGTAATTCCCCATACCCCTGAACCCTCCCCCCCCACTATTTAGTTTAAAGCCCTATTTACAGCCCTGGTTATACGATTCGCCAGGACTCTGGTCCCAGCACGATTCAGACGAGGACCATCCCATCTGAACAGGTCCCATCTTCCCCAATACTGGTGTCAATGTCCCATGAATTCAAACCCATTCCTCCCACACCAATCTTTGAGCCACACATTTACCTCCTTAATCTTATTGACCCTGCGCCAATTCACTTGTGGCTCAGGTAGTAATCCAGAGATTACCACCTTGTTGGTTCTACTTTTTAATTTGGCTCCTAGCTTTTCATACTCCCGCTGCAGAACCTCTGTTCCTGTTCTGCCTATATCGTTGGCACCTACGTGGACCACTACAACTGGATTGTTGCCCTCCCACTCCAAGTTCCTCTGCAGCCCAGATGAGATATCCTGGACCCGAGCACCAGGCAGGCAACACAACCTTCGGGAATCTCGATCCTGGTCACAAAGAACAGTGTCAATACCCCTAACTACACTGTCCGCAATTACCACTACATTTCTTTTACCACTACATTACCACTACATTTCATTATCACTACATATCTAACTAACTATTCATCAGAGTTGTAAACCTCTTTGCCAGTTGAAGAGCATGCTGTCATTGTTTGTCCTTTTCTTCAGGCTTGTGCTGTTGCTGCTCATTCTGCCATTGACATGCCTTAATTTACATTTTAAACTGGCACCTTTGTTTCCTCTTCTTGCTGGCACACTCTTCCTCGTGCCTACTGTTCTTTTTCCGTATCACTTCAGTGTGCACTGTTCAGCTTCATGGGGGCCAAGTTTTTATTTCGCTGCCAGACAAATCAATTGTAATTCCATCGACATTCTTGCATACAGCGACAAAGAGCTCCTTCCCACTGACACTGGATAAATACTTGGTGATTTAGACTGGTAACAGGGAAATTAGATGACAGGTGTTAGCTCCAGATGAAGAGGCTGCGCTTCCTTCAAACTGTTACTTCTATGACTCCATTAAATAATATTTACCCTGTCATATAAAAAATACAGAAATAGGTTCCTATTTAACGCAAGATGCACCCAATTGCCAACTGTGATTTCCAGGCAATGGTTTGAAATTAAGTTATCTTGAACAATAGTGTATTTAGCTGTTTCATGTATTTAGCTGTTTCATCTTAAGAGGAATAAAGGAATATTAACTCCCTGTCGACCAATTTGTTTAAAAGCTGACTCCTACAACAGAAATGCACAGAAAGACCGACATTGTTCCTTCACATTTCTTTGTCTGACAGAAATAGTTTCCAACTTTATCTCTGAAAGGATCTAATGTACAAAGTTCCAAAAGAAGCCTTTCAGGTTCAGAAGAAAAAACGTTATAGATTTGGCATTAAATACAAACTTCTGAAAGATCACGTTGTTGGCAAAACATAGCTTGCGGCAAGGAACTACATAAACGAAAAGCTTACTATCAACAATTCCAGCCACTAAATCCAGCAACTGTCTTCCTTATGACAAACGATTAAGATCCAAAAAGCAGTGTACCACAGAAATTAAGCTTTGTTTCCTCTGGCTTTGATCAACTCGCTTCTCTCAGCCTTATACAGACAATTAAATGAGCCGCCTCTGCAGCTAAAACCCAATCTTAATCTCAATGGGAGATTTTCTCAAGTTTCAAAAGAATTCCTTTGGGAAGAGTGAATCTTTTGTTTCATAATTGTTTTTAATGAGTAAAATGGGGAGTGTGCAAATTAGCTTTAGAGAGAAATTTTTCCTTTTCTTTAATTTGGAAACTGTCTTCATGCCTCATGCAGCCTCATGTTCAAAGTGTGTCCTGAATTGACATTACAGGAAGCAACATGCTGAAGTATAGTAAATGGTGCGACCATAATACATCTTCAAATGAAAAAGATGAAGGTGTTCATTCAAAATTTACCATTCTTCTTTAATTTTAGAAACTTTGATAAATATGTCTATAAATATAACAGCATTTATAATGGAGGCTGAATCCATTAATCAGTGAGAATTCATTAGTCTGCGGACAATTTTAATTCAGCACCACCTCACATTATTCTGTTTTGCTGTATGTGTGGTACACTTACACAGATTCCATCAATTAAACCTTTTTATTAACTGGTGAAATGCACCCAAGTGGAGTTACTCCAGTTCGAGTATGTTCCCATTACCCTCTTTCAGGTTACCCAGATAATCTTTGCATTTATTATCTTTCTGATTATTTATCATAGCTAAATAGCCGATTAATAGTCTACACATTGAAGAGAATATCCATTTCTTTAAACACATTGTTGGCACAGACCTAATAGACACACATCTTCTAAAATCTATGATGTGCCAAGTTAGAATCATTTCATGGCCATAATCAGATATAATTCCTGGTTTTAATGGATCAGTTTACAATTTTTGCCATATCGTGAGCAGGAACTGTGCAAATTAGAGACAGATTTAGGATCCTGAGGAGTAGTGACAGGGTGGATGTGGTGTGAATGTTTCCTCTTGTGGGAGAATCTAGAATTAATGGTCACTGTTTAAAAATAAAGGGTCGCTCATCCAAGACGGAGATGAAGGGAATTTTCTTCCTCTCAAAGGGCAGTGAGTCTCTGGAACTCTCTTCCTCAAAAGGCAGTGGAAGCAGAATCTTTGAATATTTTTAAGGCAGAACTAGATAGATCCTTGATTAACAAAGGGGTGAAATGTTTTTGGGGGTAGGCAGGAATGTGGGATTTAGGTTACAGTCAGGTCTTAGTGAATTGCAGAGCAGGCTTGAGGGGCCAAGTGGCCTACTATTCCTAATTTGTATGTCTGTTTGTAGATAGATACCATAGCTGCGATTCTCCAGAAGAAAAATGAAGTGCACCCCTCACGGGAAAAACCTGAGCATTTCCCGTTGGCACTGCCAGCGCTTGCCAAGTGGGATTCACCCACCTTTTGTTGGGAAAAAAAATCCCCAATGGGAATCATAATGCCTAACCGGCTTCATAGAGATCGGAGTGCCATCTGTAAAGTGCCCTATCTCAGAGTTCAGTGACAAGCCACATTCCCCCGCCTACACAGCAATGGTGACCCACCACAGACCAAGGGAGCATCCCCAAACCTTCACCACCAATTAGATGCAACTTCCCCCTAAACACTAAATATACGGGTCCCCCCCACCCCACAGCATGCAGGCACAAGGATGACCCAACCCCACCTCACCCCAATCAGTGGCCTCACTCCCATTCCCCCCAGTCAGAGACCTTAACCCCACTGCACCCCCTCACAAGAGAGAGACATTCCAATATGGGGTCACCAAATACCCCACTACCTCAGGCCCTGCCCCTTCATTATGCCACCATGGCAATGACACTTCCGAGGGTGGAAGAGTCAATTACTAGAGGGCATAAGTTTAAGGTGCGAGGGGCAAGGTTTAAAAGAGATGTACGAGGCAGACTTTTTACACAGAGAATGGTGGGTGCCTGGAACTCGTTGCTGGGGGAAGTAGTGGAAGCGGATACGGTAGTGACTTTTAAGGGGCATTTTGACAAGTACATGAATGAGATGGGAATAGAGGGATGTGGTCCCCGGAAGGGTAGGGGGTTTTAGTTAAGTCGGGCAGCATGGTCAGTGCAGGCTTGGAGGGCCGAAGGGCCTGTTCCTGTGCTGTAAATTTCTTTGTTCTTTGTTCTAAAAAGGAACATTTAGAATGACTACTGTTTTAAGAAGTACATCACATTGGTCTAACTTTGATGATCATAATTGTAACCTATTTTTCCATTCATAAATCTAGTGTTTTGCTCCGTTAAGTTAATTGAAAGTTGCATTCTAACTATAATCTTCTTGTGTTAAGGGATGTGCTTGATTTATAAAACAGACTTTCAAAATGAACTTGTCCAGTTTGTGTCACATTTTAACAATGTGCAACATTTTAATAATGCAGGATTTTTTTGGAGTAATGGTAACAATGTGATTTCCTATTTTTTTAATTCATTCATGGGACATGGTCGTCGTTGGCTGGCCAGCATTTATTACCCATCCATAGTTACCAGAGGACAGTTGAGAGTCAACCACATTGCTGTAGCTCTGGAGTCACATGTAAGCCAGACCAGGTAAGGATGGCAGATTTCCTTCCCTAAAGGACATTAGTGAACCAGATGGGTTTTTCTGATAATTGACAATGGTTTCATGGTCATCAGTAGATTCTTAATTCAAGATTTTTTTATTGAATTCAAATTCCACATCTACTGTGCTGGGATTCAAACCCAAGTCCCAGAACATTAGCTGAGTTTCTGGATTAATAGTCTATCGATGACACCATTAGGCCATCTCCTCCCCTAGGATAGGAATAAATAGGATTAAATGCACTGTCTTTCAGATGAGATATTAGACTGTCACCCTGCCTGTTCTATCTTCGAATCATAGAATCCCTATAGTGCAGAAAGAGGCCATTCAGCCCATCAAATCTGCACCAACCATAATCCCACCCAGGCCCGATGCCCATAACCCCACATAATTACCTGCTAATCCCCCTGACACTAAGGTGCAATTTAGCATGGCCAATCAACCTAACGTGCACCTCTTTAGACTGTGGGAGGAAACTGGAGCACCCGGAGGAAACACATGCAGACACGGGGAGAACTTGCAAACTCCACACAGACAGTCACCCGAGGCTGGAATGGAACCCGGGTCCCTGGCGCTGTGAGACAGTAGTGCTAATCTGATTGACATAAAATAGTGTCATGGCATTATTTCGAACAAGGGAATGGAAGCTATCGCCTGTGGTCTGACCAATATTTATTCATTACTCAACATCAATAAAAAACATTATCAAGTCATTATGATCTTGCTATTTGTGGGAACTTCTGTGCACAAATTGTCTGCTGTGCTTTCTACATTACGACAGTGACTATACCACAAAAAGTACTTCATTGGCTGTAAAGCATCTTGTGATGTTCTGAAGTCATAAAAGATGCTATTGAAATCCAAATCTTTCTCTCCCGTTTTTTTAGAAATGTATGTAAAGTCTAATTGACATTGATAATAACTCTGTTATATGACAAGGAACAAGTATACATAAGTTGCAGATGAATATAAAGCTTGGTAATGTTATCGGTAACCTCTATTCATATATAATGCCAATAAGAAAATGTTTGGTTTTGGCCTGATTCATAAATAATCGTAATGGAGTGTTCAGAAAAAAAAATATTTTGTCTCATTGCAGCACAATATCTCATATTTAGAAAAGATGCAGACTATGAAAGAGGGGTGGAATCCCCCCCCCCCCCCCGCCCTCCTTTACCCGGTCCATAATAATAAAATAATTCTGCACTACCTTGTTTGCTTATCATTTTCCCATACTTTGTCTTGATTGTTAACCATCTGAGGAATGCAAAATAATTTCTGTTTCAATAAGATCAATAATTTAGCTTATTCCAAAATACTTTAAATTGTTTGAAGTGTTGAGGATTCTGGGCATTCCTGAACTGCCATTTGACAATTTGCGATTTAGATAAGAAAGTGCCTGCAAAAGGTTTACTGCTTATCCTCAAATTGTAAGTAATTCTTGGCTTTGTAAATAGGGGCATTGAATACAAAAGTAAATAATCCTTACAAATCTCTGGTTAAGCCTCAGCTGGAATATTGCACATAATTCTGGATACACATATTAGGAAGGATGCCATGAGTCCTTTGGGACCTTACAAGAGGAGACTTATCAAGATGATACCAGGAACGAGGGACTTCAGATGTGAGAAGATGTTGGAGAAACTGAGCTTGTTCTCCTTAGAGCAGAGAAGGTAAAGGGGAGACCAAATAGAGGTGCTCAAAATTCTGAGGGGTTTTGAGAAACTGTTTCCTCTGCCAAGTGGAATGTTAACCAAAGATTGAAGATAATTGATTGAAGACAGTTAGGCATGTACTTGAAGGGGGCTAATGTGCATGGTTATGGGGAAAAAGCTGAATGTGGGTCTAAATTAAGACACTCTTTCAAAAAGCCAACTTAGGCATGTCGTGTAAATGGCCTCCTTCTGTGCAGTAAGAATCTATGCAGGGCTGGATCTTACACTCTCAGGTTTGAAGAGCGGGGGGAGGGTGGGGGTGGGGAGTGTGAAAATGTAAGATCAACTCTCTGTCCGGAATTTTTCCGTCCCGCCTGCCATGGGAATCGTAGTGGGTTGGGGCAGACCATGCAAATATCCGTTGACCTCGGGCAGGATTTTCCAGCTTTGGGACAAACGCGGCTGGAAAATCCCGCTACGACCATCAGTCATTAAAATGATTTATACATATTGATAGGTTTTGTTGTTACAATTTGTAGTTGCTTTAAATAATAATACTGAAGAGAAAATTATACGAATTTTGCACTAATCACTGTAGGTACTTGGCTTAATTTTGCAGTAATGACTCCCTCTGGCCCTATGTGCTTGGCAGTAAGTATGATGGAAGTTTGAGACTTTACTCTAAAATGCAACTACATTATTCAAAGAATCATTATACAGCTACAAATTATTTCTCAGTAATGACGTGACTACGTGAATCATGTGTGGATGTTATCCTGAGTGCAGGGAGTGTAATAACTAATCGTCTTGGGGAATAAACAGGCCAAAACAAAACAAAGGTTCGACGAACATAAACCAAGAATACCCAAAGAAATTTAAACTATGAATGTTATTTTAATAAATCAAAATGATTTTAATGTTGTAAAGTAATTTCAAGTGCCACAGGTCATTTCAATTTCTCATTCGAAGTTAACTACATTTTGAGTTCTTGGATTACATTTCCATTTTATAATAGAACATAGAACATAGAAAGCCACAGCACAAACAGGCCCTTCGGCCCACAAGTTGCGCCGATCACATCCCCACCTCTAGGCCTATCTATAGCCCTCAATCCCATTAAATCCCATGTACTCATCCAGAAGTCTCTTAAAAGACCCCAACGAGTTTGCCTCCACCACCACCGACGTCAGCCGATTCCACTCACCCACCACCCTCTGAGTGAAAAACTTACCCCTGACATCTCCTCTGTACCTACCCCCCAGCATATAATCTCTCTAAGGTTTCTTTTTTAAAAAATATACATTCAGATTCACAACATAGTCGGGGGGGGGGGTGGATTTTCCATTTTAATAGCTGATGATCGTAGCGGGATTTTCCAGCCATGCTCACCCCAAAACTGGAAAATCCCACCCGGACTTTTGCATGGACCACCCCCACCTGCTATGATTCCCATGGCGGGATGGGAAAATACTGGGCAGAGAGTTGATCTTATGCTTTCACGCTTCCCATCCCCACCCTCCCCCCGCCCTTCAAACCTGTTGGCTAGAGAGTGTAAAATCCAGCTCTGTGTAGAACCTTACTGCACACAAAGCAGGCAGGAACAGCGGAGGGGACGGGAGTCCCAAAATGGCTTATACACTGGTGGGATTTTCCTGCTCGATTGTCCCCATCCCCCACCAATGAGGTAAGGGAATTTCTGCCATGCAATAACAGGAACCCCTTTTGAATCCACTTAAATATAACTAGCGGGCCTCCCCGTTGGAAAATCCCCCATGCGGCCATGGTTCCCAACAGGTTTTTACAAACAGGGAACTGACAAACACAACTCATTGGAGGCGCGTAGGTACAGCCTCAAGGGGAGAGAGGGTCATGCCCGGGCAGTTCTGGGGGCAGTGCCAGACAGCAATGCTGGGAGGCTTCAGTTGAGATAATTTGGGGTGGGGTTGTGTGACCGTGTGGGAGGGTTCCCTGTAGGGGTTCCCTATCTATGAGGGGGGGGGGGGGTTTATGGGGGCGAATTTCCATGTCCGTAGGGGGGTTCCTTTATTTATTCTTTTTACATCAAGGCGTTCTTTAAAAAGATGTCAAGAGCTGAGGATTCTGGCTGAGTCTGCCTCAACTTCCTACAGACCCTTCTGCCAATTACTTTAAATATATGCCTCCTGCTTGTTGCTTATTTGGTAAGGGAATAGGTGTTTCCTGTCCACTCCATCTAGGACCCTCTTAATTTTATGCACCCAAAATAAATTTCCCCTCAGCCTCTTCTGTTCCAAGGAGAATAATCACCATCTATTTAATTTTTCCTCATAATTAAAGTTTTCCAGTACTGGCAAAACCCGCAAAATCTGTGTCCCTTCAATTGAGATCACAACTTTCCGGTAACAATGACTGTACTCAGCACTCCAGTTGTGGCCTAATTACGGTATTAAACACGAGTCATAGAGGTTTACAGCATGGAAACAGGCCCTTCCACCCAACTTGCACATGTTGCCCTTCTGTTTAAACCCCTAAGCTAGTCCCAGTTTGGCCCATATCCCTCTATACCCATCTTACCCATGTAACTGTCTAAACCCTTTTTAAAAGACAAAATTGTACCCGCCTCTACTACTACCTCTAGCAGCTTGTTCCAGACACTCACCACCGTCTGTGTGAATAAATTGCCCCTCTGGACCCTTTTGTATCTCTCCCCTCTTACCTTATGTGCTCTAGTTTTAGACTGCCCTGCCTTTGGGAAAAGATATTGACTATCTAGCTGATCTATGCCCCTCATTATTTTATAGACCTCTGTAAGATCACCTCTCAGACTTCTACGCTCCAGTCTATCCAGTCTCCCCTTATAACTGAAACCATCAAGTCTTGGTAGCATTCTAGTAAATTTTTTCTGCACTCTTTCTAGTTTGGTAATATCCTTTCTATAATAGGGTGACCAGAGCTGTACACAGTATTCCAAGTGTGGCCTTACCAATGTCTTGTACAACTTCAACAAGACGTCCCAACTCCTGTATTCAATGTTCTGACCAATGAAATCAAGCATGCTGAATGCTTTCTTCACCACTCTGTCCACCTGTGACTCCACTTTCAATGAGCTATGAACATGTACCTCTAGATCTCTTTGTTTTATAACTCTCCCCAACGTCCTACCATTAACTGAGTAAGCCCTGCCCTGGTTCAATCTACCAAAATGCAACACCTCGCATTTAGCCACATTAAACTCCATCTGCCATTTGTCAGCCCAATTGACCTAATTGATCAAGATCCCATTGCAATCCTAGATAACCTTCTTCACTGTCCACTATGCCACCAATCTTGGTGTAATCTGCAAACTTGCTAACCATGCCTCCTATATTCTCATCTAAATCATTAATATAAATGACAAAATAACAGTGGACCCAGCACCGATCCCTGAGGCACACCGCTGGTCACAGGCCTCCAGTTTGAAAAACACCCCTCTACAACCACCCTCTGGCCAGCATCTCCACATTCTGTCATCAATTTTGTATTCATTTAGCTACCTCATCCTGGATCCCGTGAGATTTAACCTTATGCAAAAACCTACCATGCGGTACCTTGTCAAAGGCCTTGCTAAAATCCATGTAGACAACATCAACTGTCCTGCCCTCATCTACCTTCTTGGTTATCCCTTCAAAAAACTCAATCAAGTTTGTGAGACATGATTTTCCACTCACAAAGCCATGCTGACTGTTTCTAATTAGTCTTTGCATCTCTAAGTGCCTGTAGATCCTGTCTTTCAAAATACCTTCCAACAACTTACCCACTACAGATGTGAGGCTCACTGGCCTGTAGTTCCCAGGCTTTTTTCCCTGCAGCCCTTTTTAAACAAAGGCACAACATTTGCCATCCTACAATCTTCAGGCACTTCACCTGTGACTATCGATGATTCAAATATCTCTGCTAAGGGACCCACAATTTCCTCCCTAGCCTCCCACAATGTCCTGGCATACACTTCATCAGGTCCCGGGGATTTATCTACCTTGATGCACTTTAAGACTTCCTGCACCTTCTCTGTTATATGTACACTCTGCAAGACATTACTATTTATTTCCCCAAGTTCCTTAACAATTCCAGCATCATTTCCCCACATTGAAATTCCATGCCTCAGCTAAGAAAATATCCCAATTTCCTTCTTAATCACCTTACCTATCTGTCATTATTATCTTCAAGTATCTGTGGATGTGCAATCCAAGGGCATTATTCCCCTACACTTTTCAGCATCCCACTTTTCATTTCCTCGTCTGATTTGCCGTCTGCAAACCTGATGACCTCACACTTGTCTGGACTGAATTCCATTTGTCACTTTTCTGCTCGCCTGGCCAGATCTATGTCCGTGGTTTATTTGGGTTAGACTCAGTATTATCTTACCTCGAATAGATTCTAATTGAAAGTATCAGTTAACATATTTCAACAACAGTGGTTAATGTATTTTTTTAAGTTGAAGAAATATGAAAGCACATTTATACTGATTGACATTTTGAGACATAGGCCGGAATTTTACCATCCCGCCTGCCACGGGAATCGGAGCGGGCGAGGGGCAAACAATGGAAAGATCCATTGACCTTGGGTGGGATTTTGGGACGAGTGAAGCCGTAAAATCTCGCTCATAATGGCTGTTGTGCGCATTAGTAGTTTAATAATGTCAACACTGGCATTATTATAACTATTAGTATTATCAGGAATAACCCGAGGAATGATATCTCTTCTCTTTGCTCCACTTTCTTGTGCTTCCATTATGTTTATTATTTGAAATAACAGTCATTAGGTTGAATATTTTGGTATCATGGTGGGATTTTTTTTGAGGGAGAGGGGTGGTGGGTAGCATCATGCTACTTGATCCGCCAACCGCCCCCCCCCCCACACCCCCCATTTAAGAGTCAGTCACGAAGTCCCCAATGTGAAAAAAGGCCGTTCCGCAGCAAAAACGCATGAGGAATGGCCTTAATGAGTAGCGAGTAGGAACTTGGCTCCTCAGTGGGAGGATGTCATGTCCTCAAGAACTGTCAGCTTTACCAGTCCCAGAAGGACAATCATCAGCAGGCACTGCTGGGACTGCTCTGTTTGTGAACAGAATTCCCACTCACCTGAAGAAGGGGCTTAGAGCTCCGAAAGCTTGTGTGGCTTTTGTTACCAAATAAACCTGTTGGACTTTAACCTGGTGTTGTTAAACTTCTTACTGCAAACAGGCCCAGGAAGAAGAACAAATCATGGACTAAGGTAAGCATTTGAGGGCGGGAAGGGATTGGTACCTAGGCGGGGTGTCAGGAAGGTACAGGTTTTAGTCAACATACTTGTTATGTATTCGTGTTAATTCTTATTGGCTGACTGAACTCTGCTGTATTAATATATTCACCAGAAGTGATATTATGGCCGTGCTCACCCCAAGGCTGGAAAATCCCGTCCGAGGTCAACAGACCTTGCCTGGTCCGTATCCCACCCGCTACGATTCCTGTGGCCGGTGGGATGGGAAAATTCCCCCCTATATGTCCCTAGTGCAGGAAACGGGCAGAGAAGAAGCAGCCATGGAAAAGAACGCAAACTTGTAAATTAAGCTCCGTGCTCCGCGCTCCCGAGTGTCTTTCCCCGATATACAACATCAAAACAGGTGACGAGAACTGCGCTTGCTAGCCACCTGGGAAGAACAACAAAAAATCCTGGAAAAGAAAAGTTAGAAAAGAAGCTTTTCATATGTGCAGCGGACCTGACGGGCTAGGTGGACATGAATAATCATAGTCTGCAGCAGTTACAGAGCTCGGTGTGTTAAATGGGAGACTAAAACATGGATTGTTGTCTTGTGTGAAAGAAAAATCAAGGTAGCTGCTGGAAACACATTGCGAAGTGTGCAAGCATTGTGGGACCCTTTGAAGAAAATGAAGAGCGATGGAGCTCCTATACTGAGCATTTTGAATATTTTGCGCAGGCAAACAAAATAACTGAAGATGTTAAGGTGCCCACTTTCCTGAGTGTGATGGGGGAAAATCTAATCTCCTCGGTAGTTTAGTGCAATCTGAGAAGCCAGGTACACTAAAATAGAACATAGAACATAGAACCGTACAGCACAGAACAGGCCCTTCGGCCCATGAAGTTGTGCCGAGCTTTATCTGAAACCAAGATCAAGCTATCCCACTCCCTATCATCCTGGTGTGCTCCATGTGCTTATCCAATAACCACTTAAATGTACCTAAAGTGTCTGACTCCGCTATCACTGCAGGCAGTCCATTCCACACCCCAACCACTCTCTGCGTAAAGAACCTACCCCTGATATCCTTCCTATATCTCCCACCACGAACCCTATAGTTATGCCCCCTTGTAATAGGTCCATCCACCCGAGGAAATATTCTTTGAACGTTCACTCTATCTATCCCCGTCATCATTTTATAAACCTCTATTAAGTCTCCCCTCAGCCTCCTCCACTCCAGAGAGAACAGCCCTAGCTCCCTCAATCTTTCCTCATAAGACCTACCCTCCAAACCAGGCAGCATCCTGGTAAATCTCCTCTGCACTCTTTCCAACGCTTCCACATCCTTCTTATAGTGAGGTGACCAGAACTGCACACAATATTCCAAATGTGGTCTCACCAAGGTCCTGTACAGTTGCAGCATAACCCCACGGCTCTTAAACTCCAACCCCCTGTTAATAAAAGCTAACACACTATAGGCCTTCTTCACAGCTCTATCCACTTGAGTGGCAACCTTCAGAGATCTGTGGATATGGACCCCAAGATCTCTCTGTTCCTCCACAGTCTTCAGAACCCTACCTTTGACCCTGTAATCCACATTTAAATTAATCCTACCAAAATGAATCACCTTACATTTATCAGGGTTAAACTCCATTTGCCATTTTTCAGCCCAGCTTTGCATCCTATCGATGTCTCTTTGCAGCCTACAACAGCCCTCCACCTCATCCACTACTCCACCAATCTTGGTGTCATTAGCAAATTTACTGATCCACACTTCAGCCCCCTCCTCTAAGTCATTAATAAAAATCACAAAGAGCAGAGGACCAAGCACTGATCCCTGCGGCACTCCGCTAGCAACCTGCCTCCAGTCCGAAAATTTTCCATCCACCACCACCCATCCACCACCTGGAAAATGTGTGAACAGACCATAGGTATTTTGCAAGCACTTCAGATTCCACAAAAGAAACCAAGAAGAGGGGAGCCAATTGCACAATTAATGGCTATGCTTAAAAGTCTTGCAGAATTTTGTGAGTTTGGAGATGTGCTGAATGACACAATTCGGGAGAGATTCACCTGTGGTCTACACAGCGAAGCAGCACATAAACTAATGGAGAGTAAACTTACTTTGAAAAAGGTCATGGAAATTGCTGTTTTTGTGGAACTAGCTGCAAATTGTTGGGGTACTGGATCAGACTACACCCCAAGAATTGTCTATTTTGGCATTAATGTGATGATGGGATGTTTCACTCCAGGCATGATTTTGCTGACAGAGTAGGAAGCTTTTATCAAAACAAACTCTTGCAACAAAACGCTGCCTCTTAAAACAGTCTACAGAAAAATAAAATGTATCAAAATAGCAAAGTATCATCACAAAAGGAAGCTTAGCAATTGAGTTTGTGTACTCAAATGCACAAAATGTTTGCTGAGTCAGCACCAAAGAACCACAAACTTTGTACATGTAACAAGTGTGCAAAGCCACTGCATTCTGCAGCTGAATGCTGGTGTAAAAACTGAACATCGAAGCTGTGGGAAAAAAGGATACATAGAGCATGTCCGCTGGAACAAAAAGCAATCTCTAAGTAAAAATAAGAAACAAGAACAAAACAAGACAGCATTTAAACAAAACAAACATGCTAGCCATTGCTGGTGCTACACACTGATACTGAGTTACTCCACTGCTGGATGGACATCCAGTAAGGATGGAAGTGGAGATTGAGGCAGCAGTCTTGCTGATGTCAGAGACTGTTTATAAGGAGGAACTTAAAGACATTCCCTAAAACAGGTGAAGCTGTTCCACTGAAGGGCTGTATTGAAGTAGCAGTTGCAGCTTAATGGGTAAACAACAGATTTTTCTCTACACGTAGCAAAGAGCAAATATCCAGCATTGATGGGTCGTAAATGGCTGCAGAAGATTCGACTGAATTGCCCGCCCCAGGACTGGAAATTCCCATCTGAACTTGACGGATTTTTCACGAGTCTGTCAAATCTTCTGTCCTGCCCGCAATGATTGCCACAGTAGGCAGGACTGGAAAATATATGCTATTAAATCTGTTTCTCTCATCACAGATGCTGCCAGACCTGCTGAGCATTTCCAGCACTTTCTAATGTTATTTCCAGCCATTTTCTGTTTCACATCAGATTGTCAGTATCAATCACATTTTTCTTTTGCTTCCCATGTGGCTAATATGGATACATGAAAGATACATCAGTGAAACTCATTCCTCTTCGGAGATTTTTGTCTCTCATCAAATGGAATCTCAGGACCGGATTTTCCGGCTCTTCCTGCCAGCAGGATCTTCTGGTCCCGCCGATGGTGAAAGCTTGCCATGGGATTTTGGTAGATTCAATGGGAAATCCCATTGTCCGTTGCGGGACAATAAGATCCCGCTGCGGGCCATCGGCACACTGTCTCCTACCGCTGGGAAACACGGTATGGCTGGGGTGTGGGGGGGCATAAAATCCCACCCATTATTCTCAAATACAATACATGTCATTACTCATGAAAGGGAAATATTTTCTGTTGCAACCATATAAGCTCCTGTCTACATGTCTTGACTTGTTCTGGTGCATTTGCAAAGAAACTCAACTGGAATGAAGTAAGAATGAAAATAAAATATTGTTTTCCGACTGCAACTGGAGAATACTCCAGTTAGTATTATTTTTGGTTAACTCAACTGAATGGAAGCCTTTGTGTACTAAACAAGGAAGTGAGAAGCAGTTCTGGTATTTATCATTCATGTTTTGTGACATTATTGGTTGCAGACAGACTGCATTAACTGTAAACATGCCACTGTCAATTATCACTTTTAAAAATAGCATAGTGGTATCCTTGCCAGAGTTTACATGCATGGTTAACTATGAATACCCACACCCTTCCCCTTTTTATGGAAATACTGTTTCAAACTGCAATTAAGTTGGCGGTCTCTCCATGTAAAGTGATTCGTGAAGAAGAGCCTGGTGACAGCATACATAAATGATGCAATTTTGTGCTTTTAGACAATTTACGCAAGTTTACTTTTATGCTTGTGACCAAATGGAAAAATAAATTTTTAAAATACAATCTTGGCTACTGCAGTATCTTATTAATTAAGTGGTGCAAGGGTCCATTGTCAGTGGCCTAAACATGTGTCCTTTGCCTTAACTTACAATAGTCAATCATACTAAGCATGTGCTACTGATCTGTACACCTACAAGTAGACAACCCTTCAGATGGAACCTTGGAGGCCTTGAGCTTGATCTTCAATCTCTTCAACTCCACTGACTACAGGCCATTAGAGCACACTAATCTTTATAGCCATGTGTAACACACACACTTGTGTCACCCAACTGGTTCACTCATGTCCTATAAGGAACAAAACCAACTGTCCTTATACCTCCTGGTCTAAGTGTGACTGCAACCTCACACCAAAGTGGTTATCTCTAAACAGCTTTATGAAATAGCCTAGCAAATTGGTAAGATGTATCAAATCCCATGCAATTGTTCAAGAAGAACAATTTGGCCTTCTTCCACATTCACAAACCCATGAGGAATGGATAATAAATACTGGCCATGCCAGCAACAAGGACACTCTGAGAATGATCCTCTTGGTTTATTTGGGGTCCAGGAAGCATGTTAGGAACGAAAGGCTGATGAGGTGGGAGGCGGAGGGAGGACCAGGAACATAATTGAAATGTTTGGGAATCAAGCAAAAGAATGTAGCAAAGAGGAAAGCAGATAAAGGTGACAGGGGTAGGGAGTGGATGAGCAATATACTATTGAAACACATTGTGGAGAAAGATACTTCCAACCATCTGGTCTCTTGCTAAGACCACCGCTGTTCATGCTGGTTGAATGTGGCCTGAATTTTGACTTTGGTTGCCTGCATCTCTTTAGCACCTTTGTTCACACCTAGGAAAAAGAGCATTTTTGGTCTCTACCGGTACGTTTGAGGCCTTCCACAAGTGTTGAACACAGGAGAGACTGAAGTGAATAGTGGATCCAGACAATTACATTTTGATTTAATTTAATTTAATAGGTTTCCTTTGTTTTGTTTGTAATTTTTTTTCTATTGTTTGTTCCCCATTTAAAAAGTTAATTTGATTTTGATTTGTGACACCTATATTATCCAAATGGACCAGTACTATTGCCGGAAAGTTGTCAGGATCCGTGGCCTTTGCAGTATCCACCGCCTTCAGCTGTTTCTTGATATCACATGGAGTGAATCAATTTGGCTAAAGACCAGCATCTGTCAGGAGGAGGCTGAGGTGGATCATCCACTTGGCACTTCTGGCTGAAGATAGTTGCAAATGCTTCAGCCTTGTGAAATGTTTATTTATCCACCATCATGCATGACCGGATGTGGTAGAACTGCAGAACATGTATCTGATCCATTGTTGTAGATTTCTCAGCTGTCTCCATTACTTGCTGCTTTTCCTGTTTGGCATGCGAACACTCCTGTGTTGCAACAGGTTGTCACCTCATTTTTAGGTATGCCTGGACCTGCTCCGAGCATGCTCGCCTACACTCTTCATTGAACGAGGATGATCCTCTGGATTGATGGTAATGGTAGAGTAAGGAATATGCCAAGCTATGTGGTTACAGATTGTGGTTGGATACGGTTCTGCTGCTGCTGATGGCCCCAAATGCCTCATGAGTTTTGAGTTGCTAGATTTGTTCAAAATCTATCTCATTTAGCATGGTGGTAGTGCCATGCAACACAATCAGTGAAATTCTCCCCTGCTGGTGGGATTAGTGGCAAGTGAGAGGGAGAATTCAGAGTGAGGCTCAAAAGTTGGTTTCACGCCGGCATGAATTTACAGCAGGAACTTTCAATGGTGCCCACCATGGCGAATCAGGAAACCCATTGGAAGCCAGCATGAAACTGATTTTCATCCTGCTAATGTGGATCAAACTTGACCGGAATCTACCACCCATGCCTGATTCTGCACAATGCCAGTGGGAAAACATGGCAGTCCAGAATACACCTGGACTAACATGGCATGAAAAAGTCCGAACTTACCTGAAGAAGGCCTGGGGCTGCCTTTGGAGTTTGGGGTGGAGACCGGTAGCCTACAGCAGTGTGTGGGGGGAGTGACCATCAGGTGCACTTTCCAGCTTCAGTGTCTTTAAGGAGGTTCATCTTCCAGCCTCAGAGTGTTCCCGGAGATCCATCTTTTTTCAATGGTGGGTCAGTGATGTCAAGTGCCTTTTCAATATAGAACTTGGGTATGATGGCAGGGCGCACGCCATCAAGCCTGCCCCACCAAGGAAGACAACGGTAAACCCCTGGATACATAATCATTTATGCCAGGGAGGAAGGATAGGCGTGATTTCCTATCATCTCTTGCTGCCCCGCCACAGAACGTAGTCCCAGATGGGAGAATTCCACCTGATGAAGGGTATTCTCAATGTGATGATGAGACTTTGTCTTTACAATGACTGTGCAGTGTCACTCCTACAGATAGATTGATGAGGATGTGGTCAAGTAACTTTTTCCCTCTTGGTTCGCCCACCTCCTGCCATAGGCACATTTTGCAGTTATGTCCTTCAAGACTCGTCCAACTTGGTTCATTGTGATACTACCAAACCGCTCTTGGTGTTGGACATTGAGGCAACCCCACCTCAAGTACCTTCTGTGCGTAAGCCACACTCAATGCTTGTTCCAATTGGTGTTCAACATGGAGGAGAACTGAATCATCAGCTGAGTGGAAGGGGGAACTTTGGGGATGGGGGGTGGTATTCAACAGGATTACTGGCATATGTTTGACATGATGCCACAAAACTTAATGGGGGCAGGAGTCATTGTTGAGGAATCCCAAGGTAACTCTCTCGCAACTGTATACTCTGTGCCATCACACCTGCTGGTCGGATAGGGCATAACAGAGGTAGTGATGGTGGTTGCTGGGACATTGCTGTAAGGTATGATTCGGTGAGTATGATTATATCAGATGGTTGCCTGATTATCCATGGGATAGCTCTCCCAATTTTAACACAATCCCTCAAATAATAATAAACAGGACATTGCAGGGTCGGTAGGGCTGGGCATGTTGGTGTTGTTACTGCTGCCAAATTGACGCCAGATCAATGTGGTGAGACCACATCTGGAGTACTGTGAGCAGTTTTGGTCCCATTATTTAAGGAAAGATATCATTTCATTGGAGGCAGTTCAGAAAAGGTCCACGCGGATGATCCGCAGTATGCAGGGATTGTCTTATGAGGAAACAGGTTGGGACTCTACTCATTGGAACTTAGAAGAATGAGACATGATGTCATTGAAACATTTAGGATTCTTAAGGGGTTTGACAGGGTAAATGCTGAGAGGATGTTTCCCCTCATGGGAGAGTGTCAGACTAGAGGGCATAGTCTCAGAATAAAGGGGGCGCCAATTTAAGACTGAGATGAAGAGGAATTTCTTCTCTCAGGAGGTTGTGAGTCTTTGAACCCTTTGCCTCAGAGAGCTGTGGAGGCAGAGTCCTTGTGTATCTTTAAGGCTGAGATAGATAGAATTTTGATCAGTAAGGGAATCAAGGTTTTGGGGAAAGGGCAGGACAGTGAACATGAGGAAGGTCGTCGGATCAGCCATGATCCTATTGAATGGCCGAATGGCCTGCTCCTGTTCCTATTTCTCATGGTTTTATGGTCTTATCATTGTTAATTTGAAATCTGAGACTGACAGATTTTTGTGAAGCAAAGGAATTAAGGAATATGGGGTAAAGGCAAGGATATGGAGTTAGACCACAGATCAGCGATGATCTCACTGAATGAAGAAACAGACTGAAGGAGCTAAATTTCTGTTTCAAAAGGTGCTTCATTGACAGTAAAGCATTTTGGGACATCCTGTGGTTGTGAAAAGTGCATAATACAAAAAGCAATCTTACTTTCTTTCATAGCTTCTAAACTCAAAAGAAACTTTCTCTTCTCTAGTGCATGTGGTCAGAATTGTCTTTCTCCTTCATTAAGATAAATTCAGCTGTGAATATACCACATCTGCTGCTGGAACAAGATGGAGAATTAATTTATCTCCGATTCTGATTAGCACGGTCCTGAAATGGGAATTCTACTGGTAGTTTGTGTTTGTTTCCAGGACATTTTAGCTGTCACTCTCTGGAATTGCGTAACAACAGAGTTTAATATTAATGATACTCCTTCCCCTCCTCACTTCATCTCATCCAACCCATGACCTACCCACAGGACATTGCTCGGGAGGTAACCAGCTCAAATTGGAAATCTTTGAGCTGGTAGGACTGCCTCTGGGGAAGATAACTGTAATAACTTTAATCAGGCAATTGAGGTAGGCCTGTTAGAATATGAACTCTGTGATTAAGAGCCAAGTTGATGGGCCAATCAGGGAGCCTCTTGCTTTGTACTTAACCAGGAGTGTCAGTTCCTCTGGGACTCCTGGTGTAGGCTCTAACTGAAAGCACTCTGTATGCTGTTGTCAGACTTGTAAATAAGGGGATTTTGGTGAAGGGACTTCTGCCTCCGAGGACTTATTACAATAACAGGTGCCTGTAGATCACAGTCAGTCATTGGTAATATTGAAGTGAGGCCCAGTCCAATTTGCTGTGAGCCTTAAGAATCGAGCCTTGGCTTTTAGTGCATGCTCTCATCTTGGGGCATCAAATTCTGGGCTCAAGTCCCACTCCAGGGCTTGAGCACACAAATCAAGGGTCCAGTGCTGTATTGAGGGAGCATAGTACGCGATGTGCCATCTTTCAAATGAGATCTTAAACCAAGGCACTATCTTCCTCTTCAAGTGGATGTAAACAGCACTCTTTCAAAGAAGAGCAGGGTTGTTATCCCTCGTATCCTGCTTAATATTTATCTCTCAATGGATCATCCAGTCATTATCAATTTGCTGTGTTTCCTGTAAGGTAAAGTCGCCCTCGTCCCAAATAACTATAGGCTATTTTCCTCCTTTGAGGGGAGAGCTGATTGGTGGTGATTTAACCCGAAGATCACCACACCTCAGGCGAGGGGCAAGGTTGAGAAGGCAGGTTTCCATGAATAATCTCAGCCACTATGGGAATTGAACCTATGCTGTTGGCTTCGCTCCACATCACAAACCAGCTGTCCAGCCAACTGCGCTAAACCAACTCTCTATATTCTGTTTCCTATATTATGATAGTTATTATACTATAAAAGCACTTAATTGGCTGTAAAGTGTTTTGAGATGTCTGGTGACCAGGAGAAGCACTATCTAAATGCAAGCCTTTCTTTCAAATCATGCCTGGAAATATTTCTAATCCAGTGTATTATTTTTTGAAAAACTTCTGACTGCCATATTTTCTTTGCTATACTGAGCACTTACAACTGGATATGAGGATTATAATGTAATTACAATGTAAATGGCAGAGGGTGAGGTTGATGAATCTTTGGAATTCTCTGTCCCAGAGGGCTGCTGAAGCTCAGTCGTTAAGAATGTTGAAGACTGAGATCGATTGATTTTTACATATTAAAAACATTGAGGAAAATGGGGATAGTGCCGGAAAATTGTGTTGAAATCGAAGATCAGCCAGGATCTCATTGAATAGTGAAATAGGTTCGAAGGGCTGAATGGTCTACTCTTGCTTCTATTTCTTATGTTCTTATGTTCTCTCTTGCTGGTGGGTGTCTGTACACCTCAGCAGAGGGTCCAAAATCATGAGCGGTTAGCCTCAATTAAGACCAGTCTGCACTACTTATAGACAGCCTCCAAATCTTAAAAGAGAGATGCATTGTGGATGGAAAAGGTGCTGGAAGTCATTTTATAACTGAATCTAAACTGGAAAAGACACAAGACTGGAATAACATGAGAGAAAATGAGCTCTAACATTTTGCAGTGCAGCACTGGCTATTGGAGGAGAGATTCTGAATAAAAGTCCGGAATTTACAATGCTTTCCTTAAAGTATTTGCTTAAATAATGTTGTGAAAATATTTGGTAAAGAAGTTAAGACATCAATAAAGCAAAGATTAGATGAGTACTCCTTGGTTTTTAATGCAAGAAGATACATGGCTTGACCGACATTCACCTTTCAATCAATACTTCTAAATTCGACTGTCGTTTTCATGTTCTCATTGCTGTCAGGGGTGGGATGGGTGGGAGCAGCAGTAGGGGCCGCGATACCAGATGGCCCAGGCACATCGGGGTCCCTTCCTGCAACACAGGACACAAGATTAAGGGCAAGGGAGGGAGAGGATTCTGGGCTGCATACAACTTACTTGAGATATCTCCAACAAGTGGAGGATTGGCAGGTGCTCACTTCTATTCTCCAGACCGACCATGCTGTCGTTAATGATGTGGATGCCCTCCTCTCCCACAAACTCCTGAGCCTGTTACTCAAAGTGGGTGAGGACCCGGATCCCAGGCACACCACCCCTTGTCTTTGCCCTCTACCGGTGATTATGGGCATTCTTCTCTTGTGGGGACAGAAGGAGCCACAGAATCTGATGGCAGGGTTTCAGGGGATGGCCATCAGAGCACAAGTGTTGTGATACTCTTGGGTGGGAAAAGGGAGGTGCTTGGGGGTCAGGGGCTGCAAACATGCAGGGGGTTGGGAGTGGGGGGATCTGGGGATTCATTTAGGGGGAAGATGCTGGATGAGGTTAAACATTCACCCTTGCTGCCCGGATAAGGTCATTCGATTTCTTGCGGCACTGCTTCCTGGTTCTCCTGGCCAGTGCCCTGGCACCAACGCATGTGTTTCCATCCTTTCCTCGGGAACGGCATCCTGCTGGGGGGAAGAGGGTGTCCCGCCTTGCCTCCACTGCCTCCAGCAACCTGGCAAGATCAGTATCGGAAAATCGGGAGCTGGCCTCCTCAAGGCCATCTTCCTGTATTGCCTGCCTGTCTCTCTATTTTTGGGGCTTTTATGGAGCTCTTCCTTGTCAAGGCAATTCAGCTACAGGCAATTTGGGTGAGTCATGCATCTGTTTGATCATTCCAGCGAGTTTAATGCAGTTTGCCTTGTTACCATGGAGGGAAAATCAAATCAACACTTGCAGATGTGCTGATGGAGGAGGGTGGGATTTGTGCCTCATTGATGATTGGGGGCAGGGGAGAGAGAGGGTCATTTCAGTCAGCCAACGGGGTCGAGGGGGATGATGAGGGGGCCATGTGAAAGTGGGCCTGGCAGGGGATGGGGGGGGGGGGGTAAGAGGGTCAGTAATGTTGGGGTGGGTCTCATATGTCTGTGTGGGGGACGGGGAGGCTGTATCTGGTCTGGGGGGAGGGAGGGGGGGTTCTGTCAGCAGAACTGTTTTTTTCGCTTTTCCTGCACATGTGTTGTTTGTGGCTCCGATCTGAGCTGCAGGCTGTCTGGCAGATTAGGTCCTGCCCACCGTCTCTAACGGCTAGACACAGTCTAGCCCATATTTTCAAAGACTGAGTGCCTATGATTGGGTGTGAAAACTCACCTGAAAAACGGATCAGTAACTCATCCGTTTTCACGCTAGCTGGACACGTAAAACAAATCTCATAAAATTCTGCCCCATAAGATATGAACTGTATCTTTTTAATTTTCTTTACCAAATGGATTGTCAAAGTTTGGAGTTTGTTCATATCATATAACATGTATAATTAGGGCTTCAGTGGATAAAAAAAACTTCAAATAATTCACAGTCGGGGATAAGTTTAATTTATCTTACTCAATGGATATTAAGGAGATTGGATCAGCTGTCCATGTTATACCCCCCCCTCCCCACCTCTATTTTATTTTCTGTTGACCTCATTGGGAAGTTAAATCTGATGTGCTGCAGAACTGTTTCCTGTCAGGCACATTGGTTTAATTCACCCCTATGGATGAAAGATAAGCCCATCTAAATATACATTAACAGGAATAAATGTACAATACAATAATAAATATAACTTGCAACAACACTGGAAATGCTCCATACGTTCCTATTCTTTTGTTTTGTATTTGACATTACTGCATAACTATTTTACAGCTTCTGACGTATGCTTCTGACCATCTGTCTCAGGATAGCTATGTGCAGCAGTGTGGTGTCAAAGACTCTCAAATCTCAATGTCAGATTTACTATTACTGCACGACAGCTCATAAAGAGCTGCCGACGCATCTTCAATTACGCCTTTAAAAGTTTCTCCTTGAGTTGTGATTGAAAGTATATCATATATACATATATATTAATCTAAAGCACATTAAAGTAATGTTCACCATCAAGCAGGTAGTAACTTGAAAACTTGGGTTTCTATGCGAAAGCTTAGAACTCAGACTGTGTTACATGGTAATGTAAACACTGCTGACAATTTTAAATGTTACAGCAGCCGAGCTACGGGAAGGCCTCCTCAGAGCTGGAGGTTTGCAAGCAATGCTGTCTTGGGTTTCCTGACTGAAGACTTTGCTGGCAGTAAATGACTCTCATAATCAACTGCAGAAGTTGGCTAAAGTGAGATTTGCTAGCCGATGGTTTTGTCCCTTCAAGGAGCAAACATCGGCAATGGTATTTAAATGATGTCAATTTAATGCATAATGCAACGGATGGAGAGAAGCGACAATGAATGTCAAGATATTAACATTGTAATTTCATGACTTTCATGTGGGTCTTTTCTCAGATCGCAGGGATGGGATTATTTAAATAATGGGTGGGTACCAGTGTGTGTAGCGACGCACCGAGTACCGACGGTGTGGAGCCAATATTAGCTTGGAGTGGCAAAACAAAACCAGAGGTTGCTTCGCCCAAAGAAGTAACTGCAATTTCTTTCGCCTGTTTTCCCACAATGTTTTTGTATGCAATGGCAATCGATTCCTCCAGGACCAATTATCATTAGTTTTAATCATTATAGAACTCTTCTTTGATCCAGAACAGAATTTATGCCTGCTTGCAATAGACAGAGGCACTTCTTGGTCAATCTGAATGTGAGATATCTCTGAAAAGTGATTGAAATTTAAGGTGAATAGCACCCAGATATATAATGACACAAAGCTCTAACCTTTAAAATACATTAACTGTTACATTTTTAAGATTGTCGTAGATAATTCTTTCAGGCTCAAGATCTGCCCAAACAAGCCCTCGCTGCCTCTGCAAAATGGCATAACTTTGAATGCACAATATCTGATAACATAGAAGTCTCTAGAGGTTTGAGTCCTGTTTGCAGAATGTAGCTTATTAACTGTAACTAAATTATTGTAACCTCCGAGACTTCAGATTTGAGGAAATAAATGAACTATAATTTAGACAATGCCTGATTACATCATCAGGATTTCTCAAAGTGCTTTACAATTAATGGGTTAATTTTGAAGTGTGGCCAGTTCTGTTATCGAGGTAAATGCAACATCCAATGTTCGCACATCAATGCATTCCAAACGGCAAATAAATGAATGGCCTGATAATCTATTTCTTGTGGCGATAGTTGAGGGATAAGTGTTGACCTGGAAGCTGAAGACCTCCATGCTTTCCATTGAGATAAATTATTTTTCATCCATCTTAGAAGCAGATGGATCCTTGGTGTAACAAGACATCCAAAAGACAGCACATGAAGAAATCCCTCAGAAATCTCAGTCCAGATTATATGCTCAAGTCTGGTGTGGGTCTTGAACCCACAAACCTTTGACTCAGAGGTAAAAGTACTATCAATTGAGCCAAACTGGCAAGCTACATATTCCATAAGACCCTGCCTTAGGCCACAAAATAGCTTCTTAAAAGTAACAGATAACCATTAAAAATGGATAACAACGTCTCATACTATTTTTCAGAACTTTAAATTCACGTTTTCTTTGAAAAATGTGACAATTTGTAAAATCTATTGGTCAAATTTACCAATGTCTAGAATATAAATTTATGTCTAATATATTGTTTCAAATGATCACCTCCATACCAGCTGCAATACAGTGGTACAAGCAGAACAAGGGAACTGGGAGAACACTGGCTTGGATTTGTCTCTTGAAAACTGCTCTACAGGCGAACAAAGAACAAAGAAAATTACAGCACAGGAACAGACCCATCGGCCCTCCAGGCCTGCACCAACCATGCTGCCCATCTGAACTAAAACCCCCTACCCTTCCGGGGACTATATCCCTCTATTCCTATCCTATTCATGTATTTGTCCAGACGCCCTTAAAAGTCACTATCGCATCTGCTTCCACTACTTCCCCTGGCAGCGGGTTCCAGGCACCCACCACCCTCTGTGTAAAAAACTTGCCTCGTACATCTCCTTTAAACCTTGCCCCTCGCACCTTAAACCTATGCCCCTGAGTAATTGACACTTCCACCCTGGAAAAAAGCTTCTGACTATCCACTCCGTCCATGCCCCTCATAATCTTATAGACTTCTATTAGGTCACCTCTCAACCTCCGTTGTTCCAGTGAGAACAAACCAAGTTTCTCCTCATAGCTAATGCCCTCCCCATATCAGGCAACATCCTGGTAAATCATTTCTGCACCCTCTCCAAAGCCTCCACATCCTTCTGGGTGTGTGGACCAGAATTGAACATTATATTCCAAGTGCGGCCTAACTAAAGTTCTATAAAGCTGCAACATGACTTGCCAATTTTTAAACTCAATACCCCGGCCGATGAAGGCAAGCATGCCGTATGCCTTCTTGACTACCTTCTCCACCTGCTTTGCCACTTTCAGTGACCTGTGTACCTGTACACCAAGATCCCTCTGCCTATCAATATTCTTAAGGGTTCTGCCATTTACTGTATATTTCCTATCTGTAATAGACCTTCCAAAATGCATTACTTCACATTTGTCCGGATTAAACTCCATCTGCCATCTCTCCGCCCAAGTCTCCAACCGATCTACATCTTGCTGTATCCTCTGATGGTCCTCATTACTATCCGCAAATCCACCAACCTTTGTGTCGTCCGCAAACTTACTAATCAAACCAGTTACATTTTCCTCCAAATCATTTATATATATTACAGACAGGCAAAGGTCCCAGCACTGATCCCTGAGGAACGCCACTTGTCACAGCCCTCCATTCAGAAACGCACCCTTCCACTGCTACCCTCTGTCTTCTATGACCAAGCCAGTTCTGTATCCACCTTGCCAGCTCACCTCTGATCCCATGCGACTTCACCTTCTGCACCAGTCTGCCATGAGGGACCTTGTCAAAGGCCTTACTGAAGTCTATGTAGACAACATCCACTGCCCTACCCTCATCAATCATCTTCGTCACTTCCTTGAAAAACTCGATCAAGTTCGTGAGACACGACCTCCCCTTCACAAAACCATGTTGCCTCTCGCTAATGCATCCACTTATTTCCAAGTGGGAGTAAATCCTGTCTTGAAGAATCCTCTCCAATAATTTCCCTACCACTGACGTAAGGCTCACCGGCCTGTAATTACTTGGATTATTCTTGTTACCCTTCTTAAACAAAGGAACAACATTGGCTATTCTCCAATCTTCTGGGACCTCCCCTATAGCCAGTGAGGATACAAAGATTTCTCTCAAGGCCCCAGCAATTTCCTCCCTTGCCTCTCTCAATATTCTGGGGATATCTCATCAGGCCCTGGGGACTTGTCTACCTTAATGTTTCTCAAGAACCCCAATACCTCCTCCTTTTTGATCTCAACATGACTCAAACTATCTACACACCCTTTCCCAGACTCATCATCCACCAAGTCCTTCTCTTTGGTGAATATTGACGCAAAGTATTCATTTAATACTTCGTCTATTTCCCCTGGTTCCACGTATAGATTCCCTCCCCTGTCCTTGAATGGGCTAACCCTCTACCTGGCTACCCTCTTGTTCTTTATATATGTATTAAAAAGTCTTGGGATTTTCCTTAATCCTGCTGGCCAATGATTCTTCATGACCTTTTTTAGCCCTCCTTGCTTAAGTTTCTTTCTACTTTCCTTGTATTCCACACTTGCTTCGTGTGTTCCCAGCCTCCTAGCCTTGACAAATGTTTCCTTTTTCTCTTTGACTAGGCTCACAATATCACTCGTTATCTATGGTTCCCAAAACTTGCCATACTTATCCTTCATCCTGACAGGAATGTGCCGGTCCTGAATCCCCATCAACTTACATTTGAAAGCTTCCCACATGCCAGATGTTGATTTGCCTTCAAACATCTGACCCCAATCTGCATTCCTCAGTTCCTGCCTAATATTGTTTTAATTAGCCTTCCCCCAATTTAGCACCTTCACTTGAGGACTACATTTATCTTTATCCATCAGTACCTTAAAGCTTACTGAATTGTGGTCACTGTTCCTGAACTGCTCCCCTACTGAAACGTCGACCACCTGGCGGGGCTCATTCTCCAATACCAGGTCCAGTATGGCCACTTCCCTAGTTAGACTATCTATATTGTGTTTCAAGAAGCCCTCCTGGATGCTCCTTACAAACTCTGCCCTATCCACGCCCCGAGCACTAAGTGAGTCCCAGTCAATGATAGGGGAAGTTAAAATCTCCCACCACAACAACCCTGTTACTTTTATACCATGCCAAAATCTACCTACATAAGTGTTCCTCTATCTCCCGCTGGCAGTTGGGCAGCCTATAGTAAACCCCTAACATTGTAACAACACCCTTCCTATTCCTGAGCTCTACCCATATTGCCTCGCTGTATGAGCCCTCCAAAGTGTCTTCTCCAGTACAGCTGTGATATTTTCCTTAACCAGTAGTGCAACTCCCCCACCCCTTTTACATCCCCCTCTATCCCACCTGAAACATCTGTATCCTGGAACGTTAAGCTGCCAATCCTGTCCTTCCCTTAACCAAGTCTCTGTAATGGCAACAACATCATAGTTCCAAGTACTAATCCAAGCTCTAAGTTCATCTGCCTTACCTGTTACACTTCTTGCATTGAAACAAATGCACTTCAGTCCACCAGATCCTCTTTGATTAGCAACCACACCCTGCCTGCTCTTTCTCTGAGTCTTGCTGGCCCTACTCTCTGGTTCCCCTTCGGCTAATTCACCTTTACTTTGGTTTCCACTCCCCTGCCAAACTAGTTTAAATCTTCCCGTGTGACACTGGCAAACCTCCCAGTCAGAATATTTATGCCCCTCCAGTTTAGATGCAACCCGTCCTTCTTGTACAGATCCCACCTGCCCCAGAAGAGACCCAATGGTCCAGATATCTGAAACCCTCCTTCCTACACCAGCTGTTTAGTGACGTGTTGAGCTATACTATCTTCCTATTTCTAGTCTCACTGGCAGGTGGCATAGGGAGTAATCCTGAGATTACAACCCTAGAGGTCCTGCTTTTTAACTTTCTACCTAACTCCCTAAACTGCTGCTGCAGGACCTCATCAATCTTCCTATCTATGTCGTTAGTACCAATATGTAGCATGACCTCTAGTTGTTCACCCTCTCCTTTCAGAATGCTTTCTGCCCGTTCAGAGACATCCTGGACCCTGGCACCAGGGAGGCAACACGCCATCCTGGAGTCTCTTTCACATCCACAGAAACGCCTATCTGCACCCCTAACTATAGAGTCCCCGATAACTATTGCTCTAATGCTCTTTGTCCCTCCCTGCTTAACAACAGAGCCAGTCGTGGGTGCCACTGCTCTGGCTGCTGCTGTTGTTATCTGCTGGTAGACCATCCCCCCCCAACAGTATCCAAAATGGCATACTTGTTAGAGAGGGGGACGATCACAGAGCATTCCTGCACTGACTGCCTACCCCTTCTAGCGGTCACCCATCTATCTGCCTACACCTTGGGTATGACCACATCTCTAAAGCTCCTATCTATGATGCTTTGTGCCACCTTCATGCTCCTAAGTGCATCCAACTGTTGCTCCAACCTATCCATGCGGTCTGTGAGGAGCTGCAATTTGGTGCACTTCCTGCAGATGTAGTAATCTGAGACGCTGGAAGCATCGCGGATCTCCCACATCTCACAAATGCAGCACTTAACCCCACTGACTGACATTTCTAGCACCAATTAAATGATTTAAGAAAATTTATAAAACTCTTACCTTCACTTTTACCTTTTCACGGTGGCCTTTTTTTTTTGGTTAGAGGAGGAGGGAGCTTTTGGAGCGCTGCTCCTTCATCAGGTGAGTGATACCAAATAAACCTTACCTGATGAAGGAGCAGTGTTCCGATAGCTTGTGATAGCAAATAAACCTGTTGGATTTTAACCTGGTGTTGTGAGACTTCTTATTGTGCATGAATAATTGTTATGCATTTTATAACTTTCAAATGGTGGCATTGAGCACTGAAAACATTGACAGAGTGACGGACAAATATGAGGGCTGCCTTAACAAAACTGCTGTCCTAAGGGGCGACCACAGGAGTGCCTTTCAGGAATTTGAGTGCACGCCCAATGAATTTCTGTCCATAAGTGAATGAGGGTGGTTGTCCACAAAATTCCTTCTATGATTTCAACTTCAATGGCTGAGTAGTTTGCAGTGAAGCCCCTGTATTTAAAGTGTTTCTTTCGACTGTCATGGACAGCCCTCTGAAGAATTTATTTACTTTTGGAAAACGCTTGTCCAACGTTTTCTGAGTTAACACCTCCAGTACAGCGCCCTGTTTGATGGGATGGAAATTGGACAATCAGGAACTTCAATTCACATTAACAACTGGAAAAATTGGGAGGGACTAACAGCCACACCCAAATTTACCTCCCTCTCCACCACCTCCATCAACCATGCTATGCGCTGGTAGTGCTAACTTGTAAAATTCACTCGAGTGGCAACACATGTGACTCATACGAACTGCAATCTGGATTTACTTAGCGCTGATGTGTGAAACCGCTTGATGAATCTTTTTTTGTAAATCTAGATTTTAATGACAGATTTTATAATATAAGTGCTTGTAAAACTCAACAGGACAAAATTTAAAACAAGTGGGAATCACAAATGTAATTCCTTTCTACCTTCCACAGTAACTGTAATCTTGCCGGGAATAACGGTGCCGGTTTGCGGATGGGGAAAATGTTAATCAGATACAGAAGCCCATTAATCTAGCCCAACACACGCGTTGAGTTTTACTCCATTTATTTATTCAATGTAATCCGACAAGAATCTATTTTATGATGGCACTGCGCTTCCTTTGTTAAACTGTGTCACTTAGTAAAGTGTAATAATTGCTTGGGGTTATGTGTTATTAGTAAACAGAGTCATGTTCTTCTGTTATGGCAACCACAACATCTCAGATTAACAAAAAGGAAAGAAGGAAAGCAACTGCATTCGTTGGTCGATAATTTATCCGGATGTGCAGCTAATTAAAAACCTACACATAAACACAGATGACTGTATACTTAAAAATTCTGGCACCAGTTATTTCTTTTCTCCAAGCATCGAATTCACCCTGATTTAGGACTGAGATTGTCATGCAAATCTCCTCGAAAATATATTCAGTGTTTATCTATTAACCTTCTTCCCACTCCATTTACTCCAAATTACCTTGACAATACAGTTTAGATAAATAAATATCCAGTGCCTATTTCACAGCTGTTTCTCATAATAAATGCAGAATCCGCAGTTTCTAAATCAGGTCATGTACAACTGTGAAGTCACAGGGAAACCAATCCGCCCTCCTCCAGCCATTTTGATTGATTAATAAGAGGCACATACTGATTAGTGGCCAAATGAGTTTTTCAGCCACGTAAAGAAAAATAGACATCTGTGTGGTGTACAGTATCAAGAGTACCCCTGTGCAACCTGAAATGAAGCCAAGCAGAGGCAGAAAAAACGAAAGCTTCCTGCTCCTAATGTGTGATGACAATCATGTAACTGAAAGAAAATACACAGCCTTATACTCCTATTTACTTTACCACTCCAATTTTCTTTACAGGGCCGTTGCAGCAAAGACCAGAGTTGTAGGCAGTCCTGTAAAGCTATGGCTCAGCGGTAGCTGTGATTTCTAAACCTCACTCCAGGGACTTGAGCACATAACCCAAGCTGAACACTTCATTGCAGCACTGACGGAATGCTGCCCTGTCGGAGGTTTGTCTCTCAAATACAATGTTAACCTTTTGATTGGCACCAAATCCAGAAACATCCACTCCCTTCATCTCCGATGCTCAGTGTGGACCATCTACAAGATGCACTGCAGCAATTCACCAAAGATCCTGAGACAGCACCTTCCAAACCCATGAGCACTTTCATCTAGAAGGACAAGGGCAGCTGATACATGGGAACACCATCACCTGCAAGTTCCCCTCCAAGCCACTCACATAAGACCATAAGAAATAGGAGCAGGAGTCGGCCACCTAGCCCCTCGAGCCTGCCCCGCCATTCAATAAGATCATGGCTGATCTGAAGTGGATCAGTTCCACTTACCCGCCTGATCCCCATAACCCCTAATTCCTTTACTGATCAGGAATCCATCTATCCGTGATTTAAACATATTCAATGAGGTAGCCTCCACCACTTCAGTGGGCAGAGAATTCCAGAGATTCACCACCCTCTGAGAGAAGAAGTTCCTCCTCAACTCTGTCCTAAACTGACCCCCCTTTATTTTGAGGCTGTGCCCTCTAGTTCTAGCTTCCTTTCTAAGTGGAAAGAATCTCTCCACCTCTACCCTATCCAGCCCCTTCATTATCTTGTAGGTCTCTATAAGATCTCCCCTCACCATCCTGACTTGGAAATATATCGCTGTTCCTTCACAGCTGCTGGGTCAAAATCCTTGAATTCCTTCCTTAATGGCCATATGGGTCAACCCACAGCACATGGACTGCAGCGATTCAAGAAGGCAGCTCGCCACCACCTTCTCAAGGGCAACTAGGGATGGGCAATAAATACTGGCCAGTCAGCGGCACCCATGTCCCATGAATGAATAAAAAAAGTGAACATGAGGCCCTGACTCTACCATTAAGTAGGGATTAAAGATTCCACAATTTTGAAGGACAACAAAGGAGTTCTACCCAGTATGATGGCCAATACTTACCCATAACCAATAGGAAATGAAAATCTGATCATATATATGATTGTTGTTTATGTTATTTGTGGAAGTTGATTGCCACAATTCCTACTGTACAATGATGACTACACCTCAGATGTATTTCATTGGCTGCAACATGCTTTTGGACATTCGAAGCAATGTGTTCTCTTCAAATTTAGTTCTTACGTATGGCCTTCTTTTTAATGCGAGTCCTATAAATTAATTTTGTTTTGTTCAGCCGTATGCATGTCCATATGCATTATTTCTGACAGAACAAGGCTCCCAGGCTGTTGCACAGCTGTCCACCCATTTGGCTTGGGGGGAACATTCATTCTGAGGTTGCAGAAGTTGCTATTTAAATGTAAGTTTTATTTTAACTTAAAGCAGAATGGCGCAGTGCTAACTGAAGAGGCTCGATACATGGGACTTGCACCTGGTTGATTGCACTATTGTTGAACCTCATGATTTTTTGAGGCTAATTTAATTAGAACATTGAGGGTGAGCTACAGGCCTCTCCTAACTGGCAGTTTGTCCATTTGGGACCAGGAAGCAGCTTATTGCCGCAGGACTTAAACACCTGCAGAATGCACACTGAAAACCAGTGTGGGAACGGAGGTTGAAGAGTTGTTAATGAAAAATGTCTGTTAGTTCTCAGGATCTTGAAAACAGCAGTAGAAATGCTGTGGGACCAAGTGAGACACAGAAGAAATGTCTTGTGTGGAACAGCATGACAAAAGCCTTCAAAGAAAGCTGCGCATGTTGAGATCTCTAGGGCTGTAAATGCTAATCCCATGACAGACCCTTCCCTCTTCTGCATGATGATTCAGAGTAACAAAGTTTAATGACTTTACCAGGTCAGACAAAGTAAGAGGATCCAGAAACACCTTTCAAGAAAGTACCGTACTAAGCAATTTATTAATCTCCTTACATTGCAAAGTGCCAGGTCTGGTTTCTATAAACACCCATGAAGAAGCTTGTTTATAATCAATGTTTTCTGTAAGCTGCTTGCACTGGGGACTGCGCAGTGACCCTGAAGTTACAGTGTTGGCCATTAACAAATAGTCCCCTTTTAGATGCTGTGTGTGAGGCCACGCAAACAAATTTAAAGGGAACGAGCAGTCCACTGAACAGGCCATGCCCAATGAAAAAATTTAGATGGGGCATTAATAAGCCTTGCCTTTATCTGGAAGTGTTCTTTCAATCACATTTATGGAGTTTGTGAAAAACATCTCTTGGTTACAGTGAAGGTCAAATTGGTGCTCGCCAAATAGACTGGCATGCACATTAAAACGCCATCTCGCTGGGATTAAGCCTCCCCCAAAATTCATTTTCCAACAGCAAGAAATCAGAACATACACATTCAGTACTGCACATAAGTGGCATGCACTTGGCGAGGTTAACATTTTTCATGATTAACAGTGATTTGTTGCTGCATTGTCCTCTTTGGAGAGCGTCTGTAAATGCCAGCCTATGCATAAGACAATTTGCGTGGGGGATGAAAACACGCTAATGTAAATGCCCTTATTCAAAAGAAAAGAGGGCAAAAAGTAGGAAACTATTGGCCAGTTAGCTTGACCTGTGTAGTGGGGAAGTTGCTGGAATCAATCATTAAGGAGGAGATGAATGAGCATTTGGAAAGGCAAAGCTCAATCCACCATTGTTAGCATGGTTTTATGAAGGGTTAGTCATGCTTGATAAACTTGCTTGAGTTCTTTGAGGACATAACCAGCAAGGTGGATAGTGAAGAACTTGTGGATGTGGTTTATCTAGACTTCTAGAAGGTGTTTGACAAGGTACCACATAAGAGACTGATCCAGAAGGTGAGATCACAGAGGATTGGGGGTAGAGCACTAGATTGCATGGAGCATTGGCTGACTGACAGAAAGCAGAGGATCAGGATAAATGGGTCCTTTTCTGGCTGGCGAAATATAACTAGTAAGGTGCTGCAGGGATCAGTCCTTGGATCTCAACTGTTTACAATCTATATAAATGATTTGCAAACAGCAACAGAGTGTAACACAGCAAAATTTGTGGATGGTAGTAAAATAGATGGGAAAGCAGGCAGTGAAGAAGATATGAAGATTTTACAGATGGACATAGATAGGCGAGGAGAATGGGCCAAAATTTGACAGATGGAGTTTACTGTAGATAAGTGTGAGTTTGTCCATTTTGGCAGTAAAAAATTGAAAGACAAATTATTACCTGAATGGAAAGCAGATTCAAAACGTGTCTGTGCAGAGGGACCTGAGTGTCTATGTTAATAAATCACAGAAAATCGGTATGCAGGTGCAGCATGTAATGAAAAAGGCAAATGGGATGTTGGCATTTATTGCAAAGGGACTGGAGTATAAAAGTAGAGAAGTGTTGTTGCAATTGTATAGGGTGATGGTGAGACCAAATCTGGAGTATTGTATCGAGTTTAGGTCTCCTTATTTGAGGAAAGATGTGATGGCATTAGAGGCAGTTCAGAGGAGATTCACCAGATTGATTCTGGGATGAAAAGGTTGACATATGAGGAGAGATTAAATAGTTTGGGCTTATACTCACTGGAGTTTAGAAGGATGAGAAGGGATCTGATCAAAGTATATAAAAGTTTTAAAGGGATTGATAAAGTAAATGTAGATCAAATGTTTCCTCTTATGGGGCAATCTAGAACAGGAGGTCACAGGTATAGGTTGAGAAGTGATAGATTTAAAACTGAGATGAGGAGGCACTACCTCAAGGAACAAAGAACAGTACAGCACAGGTAACAGGTCCTTCGGCCCTCCAAGCCTGTGCCGCTCCTTGGTCCAACTAGACCAATCGTTTGTATCCCTCCATTCCCAGGCTGCTCATGTGACTATCCAGGTAAGTCTTAAACGATGTCAGCGTGCCTGCCTCCACCACCCTACTTGGCAGCGCATTCCAGGCCCCCACCACCCTCTGTGTAAAAAACATCCCTTTGATATCTGAGTTTTACTTCGCCCCTCTCACCTTGAGCCCGTGACCCCTTGTGAACGTCACTTCTGATCTGGGAAAAAGCTTCCCACCGTTCACCCTATCTATCCCCTTCATAATCTTGTACACCTCTATTAGATCTCCCCTCATTCTCCGTCTTTCCAGGGAGAACAACCCCAGTTTACCCAATCTCTCCTCATAGCTAAGACCCTCCATACCAGGCAACATCCTGGTAAACCTTCTCTGCACTCTCTCTAACGCCTCCACGTCCTTCTGGTAGTGCGGCGACCAGAACTGGACGCAGTACTCCAAATGTGGCCTAACCAGCGTTCTATACAGCTGCATCATCAGACTCCAGCTTTTATACTCTATACCCCGTCCTATAAAGGCAAGCATACCATATGCCTTCTTCACCACCTTCCCCACCTGTGTTGCCACCTTCAAGGATTTGTGGACTTGCACACCTAGGTCCCTCTGTGTTTCTATACTCCTGATGACTCTGCCATTTATTGTATAACTCCTCCCTACATTATCTCTTCCAAAATGCATCACTTTGCATTTATCCAGATTAAACTCCATCTGCCACCTCTCCGCCCAATTTTCCAGCCTATCTATATCCTGCTGTATTGCCCGACAATGCTCTTCGCTATCCGCAAGTCCAGCCATCTTCGTGTCATCCGCAAACTTGCTGATTACACCAGTTACACCTTCTTCCAAATCATTTATATATATCACAAATAGCAGAGGTCCCAGTACAGAGCCCTGCGGAACACCACTGGTCACAGACCTCCAGCCGGAAAAAGACCCTTCGACCACTACCCGCTGTCTCCTATGGCCAAGCCAGTTCTCCACCCATCTAGCCACTTCTCCTTGTATCCCATGAGCCTTAACCTTCTTAACCAACCTGCCATGTGGGACTTTGTCAAATGCCTTACTGAAATCCATATAGACGACATCCACGGCCCTTCTTTCATCAACCGTTTTTGTCACTTCCTCAAAAAACTCCACCAAATTTGTAAGGCACGACCTCCCTCTTACAAAACCATGCTGTCTGTCACTAATGAGATTGTTCCTTTCTAAATGCACATACATCCTGTCTCTAAGAATTCTCTCCAACAACTTCCCTACCATGGACGTCAAGCTCACCGGCCTATAATTTCCTGAGTTATCCCTGCTACCCTTCTTAAACAACGGGACCACATTCGCTATCCTCCAATCCTCAGGGACCTCACCCGTGTCCAAAGAAGCGACAAAGATTTCCGTCAGAGGCCCAGCAATTTCATCTCTCGTCTCCCTGAGCAGTCGAGGATAGATGCCATCAGGCCCTGGGGCTTTGTCAGTTTTAATGTTCCCTAAAAAACCTAACACTTCCTCTCTTGTAATGGAGATTTTCTCTAACAGGTCAACACCTCCCTCCGAGACACTCCCGGTTAACACGCCCCTCTCCTTCGTGAATACCGATGCAAAGTATTCATTTAGGATCTCCCCTATTCCCTTGCGTTCTAAGCATAATTCCCCTCCTTTGTCCCTGAGAGGTCCGATTTTCTCCCTGACAACTCTTTTGTTCCTAACTGAGGGTGGTGAATTTGTGGAACTCGCTGCCCCATAGTGCGGTGGAGTCTGAATTGTTGAATGGTTTCAAGAGGGAGATAGACATATTTCTAATAGAAAAAGGGGTAAGGGCATATGGGGAACAGATGGGGAGGTGGATTTGAGACCAGGAGGAGATCAGCCACGATCTGATTAAATGGTGGAGCAGGCTGATAGGGCTGAATTTGCCTACTTCTGCTCCTAATTCCTATGTTCCTATGACCAAAGAAGGGAAGAATGTTAACCGGGAATGATGGAGCAGTAACTGGGCAGAAGTGGAAAGGATAGTACAGGCTATCTGTAGGCCTTTTAAATATGATGCCCGGACCTCCGACCCCATGACCCACAATGGTAGGGCAGCGACTTCCTGCCTGCCCCCACTGTGAGATTTGGCAAGCTGCTCATGGATGCATACACAATGAGCTCAACCGTTTTAGATTGCGCGTGGTCTGTCATCCCACTCCTTCCCTCCCCCCATGGAAATCACTCCCACTTCTGCACCCACCACTGATATTAGACAGTAGGACCGAAGGTTCCAGCCATAGTAAAAAGGCAGCTTGTTTTGCATTGCACTCAATTTTCTTTTCATTGGAAAACAATGCAAAATGCACTGCTGATTCATTATGGGCCCGTTTCACACTACTGACGTAGGCCGCTTTCACCCTCAATACTTTTTAATGCAGTGTTAAGGGAGTGTTAAATGCTGCAAAAAGAACTGTTGATCCAGATGGGCTTTATTTAACTTTTCAGAAGAGGGAATGGGCAAGTCATCTGAAACTTTGTACGTTTAAATCATCACTCGGATCTCTGGTTGCAAAGCACTGTAGTGCCACTCCCTGCAGTGGCCCACTCAGCGCTCTGCTGCTGGCCTCTCGAGCAGGAATAGGCCTTGCCCCCGATGTTCAGAGGGAATCCTGCTGGGGCACACGGCAGTGCTCAGAGTGTCAGAGATTCAATCTTAAAATACCGCTAAAAAGAAATCGGTGGTAGTTACTTCCGTTTTCATGCGAATTGGGGACGTAGAATTTTTTTGGGAGATTCCTGGCCCATGTCTTTGTGTCAGAGTTTGCAGAGATCAGCAATAGCCTGACTGGTGAAATGCAGCCTCTTCATATATTGATCTTCCAAGGTATCTAGAAAGGAAACCTATTGACCTCTCATCGTCTATATACACTACTCTTTGAGGAGGCCCCTTTATCTGGTCTCTTCTAACAAACCCAACCACAACCGCTCCTGATGCTCAGCTTACTGCTGGTGATGTTGCTATTGTTGCCCCTCTTTCTCCATCTACAAATCTCAAGAAAGTCAAATAAAAACAAAGAATATTGGAAATACTCTGCAGGACAGATCATTTTAAGCAAGAAACAAAGTTAACTTTTCAGGTCCATTTTAATTTCTAGCATTTTCTGTTTCTAATGGCACAGTGGTTAGCCCTGCTGCTTCACAGCACCAGGGATGCAGATTCGATTCCCAGCTTGGGTCACTGTCTGTGTGAAGTTTGCACGTTCTCTCCGTGTCTGCGTGTGTTTCCTCCAGGTGCTCCGGTTTCCTCCCACAGTCCAAAGATGTGTGGGTTAGGTGGATTGGCCATGCTAAATTGCCCCTTAGTGTCAGGGGAACGAGCTAGGGTAAATGCATCGGGTTATGGGGATAGGGCCTGGGTGGGATTGTGGTTGGTGCAGACTCGATGGGCCGAATGGCCTCCTTCTGCACTGTAAGATTCTATGATTCTATGATTTCCAATTTCCAGCACAGGCCATAATTTTGCAACCTTTCTGAGACTCAGGCTGCCGTTTCCTGGTTCATTCCTCATGCTAATGACTTGACCAATCAGAGTCGACTTGCCTGGTTTGAATTCAAAGGGAAGCTTGGTAGTTAACTGTTCCCTGGTGCATTATCCATGGCAATGCTTCAACCAGTTAGAGTCCACTTGCCAGTCAATCAGCACTCTCTTCTCAAGTGGTATAAGTTGTTGTTTCCTTTAAGATGTGGTATTCTTGTGATTCTGCCCTGATCAGCGCAAGACCTAAAGCTTTTTGTTGTACTTTATTTCTAATCACAAAAGCCAATTAGGTCCAATCAGAGTCCCCACATGAAGGACAAACCAGATCCAAGCTGACAAGACCAGATATACATCCCATCTTGGGCTTGATGAAATGGGATTCAAGCTGACAGGATGAGGCTTTACATCCTCTCCCAGGCTTGAACTGAGCTTCATCTTAGCCAAAAGGCCAAGATGGCTTTGAAAAATTGCATCAGGTAAAGCCTCAATTTAACCTCATTGACTACCCTGATTGCTTGCTCTACCCTCGCACAGACAAACCATGGTCGCAGGCATCAGCGCACCCCAAGTGCAATGGGCTAGCCGTGTCCCCTGCCTGAGCATGGTTTCACCCCTGCCAGGTAAGTTAAATATGACAGCATGGGTGGGATTCTTCAGCCATTCATACTATACTTGCAATTATACCCCTGGGGAAACCCCCACGGCAGGTCCATGTCTAGGTGAATCTGCTGTAAATTCTGCTGACTTGACATCACATCGGCATGGTCTGGGGCGGTGGGGGGACAATATTTGGCGAGGGAGGTGGTTAATTATATTTAAATTTATTGAAATGCATGTAATTATGGTCGTGAACTCGATGACATCACCGGCGATGGGCGGGGAAGATCCAAAATCGTGATCTCACCAAAATTGTGATCTGCGACTTCTGGATCTCGAGTCCCTGTCGGCATTTGCACAGACGGCAAGCGTGGGCCTAAGGTTGCCCCGTACGTTGTAGACAAAATGAACTGAGACAACAAGTAATCCCTGAATTCCTGACCTCCTGATTGTTAGTCTCACTAAAGCTGATAAACCGCTCCCTGTTTAGCGTAATCATGAAACTACTGGATATACGACAAGGTTTCGAATTATTCCTTCCAAAGTCATTTCAGACTGGTAACTAATGTCACAGAGAACTTGTAATAACGTGACCTTTGGGCTTAGAACATAGAACATAGAACATTACAGTGCAGTCCAGGCCCTTCAGCCCTCGATGTTGCGCCGACCTTTGAAACCAATCTAAAGCCCATCTTACCTACACTATTCCAATATCATCCATATGTTTATCCAATGACCATTTAAATGCCCTTAACGTTGGCGAGTCCACTACTGTTGCAGGCAGGGCATTCCACGCCCTTACTACTCTCTGAGTAAAGAACCTACCTCTGACATCTGTCTTATATCTATCACCCCTCAATTTAAAGCTATGTCCCCTCGTGCTAGCCATCACCATCCGAGGAAAAAGGCTCTCACTGTCCACCCTATCTAATCCTCTGATCATCTTATATGCCTCTATTAAGTCATCTCCTAACCTTCTTCTCTCTAACGAAAACAACCTCAAGTCCCTCAGCCTTTCCTCATAAGACCTTCCCACCATACCAGGCAACGTCCTGGTAAATCTCCTCTGCACCCTTTCCAATGCTTCCACATCCTTCCTATAATGCAGCGACCAGAACTGTACGCAATACTCCAAATGCGGCCGCACCAGAATTTTGTACAGCTGCAACATGACCTCATGGCTCCGAAACTCAATCCCTCTACCAATAAACGCTAACACACCGTACGCCTTCTTAACAACCCTATCAACCTGGGTGCCAACCGAGATCTCTCTGCTCATCCACACTACCAAGTATCTTACCATTAGCCCAGTACTCTGTATTCCTGTTACTCCTTCCAAAGTGAATCACCTCACACTTTTCCGTATTAAACTCCATTTGCCACCTCTCAGCCCAGCTCTGCAGCTTATCTATGTCCCTCTGTAACCTGCAACACCCTTCATATGACAATCAAACTTGGAGCTCCAAAAAGCAACCAGTATAGCTGTGTGGTCTTACTCCATGGTCTTACTCCAACAGGTAATGAATTGTCAGAGAATCATAGAATCCCGATAGTGCAGAAGGAGGCCATTCGGCCCATTAATTCTGCACTGACTCTCCAAAACAGCATTTTACCCAGGTCCTATCTCCATAACCCCACTAATCCCCCTAATTTACAGATCTTTGGACACCAAGGCACAATTTAGCATGGCCAGTCCACCCGACCAGCACATCTTTGGACTGTGGGAGGAAACTGGAGCACCCAGAGGAAATTCACACAGACATGGGGAGAATGTGTAAACAAGGCTGAAATCAAAGCTGGGTCCATGGTGTTGTGAGACAGCAATGCTAACCACTGTACCACCATGCCGCCCTCAATTGTCTCGCAATGTTTTTCTCAAAATCCCTTTTAGTATTAGCAATGAATTTACTACCTGTGCCGTGATTTAAATCATTAATAAACATAGGCCCTGAATTGCCATTGAGTTTGTTCTGAATTGCTTACCGAACCTCAGCAGCAACTCAGTGAAACTCCTGGAAAAACAGCTTAAAGGGACTGTTTTGAGCCACTTGCTTCATTTCCCAGGGGTTTTGCTAAGATTCAGCTGAAGTAGTGACAGATCATGAGAAAGCCTGTGAAAACTCGAATATCTCCTTAAAATTAAATTTCTCTCTCTGCTCTTTCACAACAGATTGGTTAATGTCTGATCTAAAGCAGCAGTTTAATAGGCATCCATTAACCTTACACTAATCTTCACTTAGTATAATATCAAAAGCTTGGGGTCAAGGAGGGTGCAACTCAGCTTTCTATCTGCATTGCACCCTAAAAACACTTTATCAGCAAGAGTTTGTATAAAACAGAAATGTCTTGCTCATTTTTTTGACCAGAACCATTGCCACACAAGTTGAAAACGAATGAAGCACACCAGCTGCTTGTTCTGGGCTGCCATGTTTTAAATCCGATAGAGTTCTCCTTGCTAACAGTGGCCCCACCAAGTATTCACAATAATAACCCATAAAAATCAAATCAGCTTCACTGATTGTCTAGAGGTATGAATAAGGGCTTCAATTAAGTCTTCAGGTGTCAGCTGCAGCACAGTGGTAGCACTCGCGCCCAGGAGTTAGAAAGTTGTGAGTTCAGGCCCTGATACATTAATACAAAGTTCAGGCTGACACATTAATACAGTACTGAGCGAGTGTTGCATTGTCAGAGGTGATGTTGTTCACATTGGATTAAACTGTGTTTGCCTTCTGAGGTCCTATGGGATTATTAGAAGAGTGGTCCACATTTATGTCTCAACCAACTCCTAAAACCAGATGGAACGGTCAGTAATTTCATTGCTGAGGCTTCTCAGAAATAGGCAGCTGCATTTCTGACATCACAACAGCTTTTCATATTCATTCTTGGGATTTGAGTGTCTCAAGCAAGGCCAGCATTTATTGCCCATCCCTAATCGCCTTCGAGTAGCTGGTGGGATGATGGATTACAAGCATTTCATTTTGAGATATCTTGAGACTGTGAAAAGTGCTATGTAAATGCAAGTTCTTTCTTTCTTGTTTACTGCGGATTCTGCTCCAACTACGTTCACAAGAGACAGAAACATGGGAGCTTCCAGCAGACACCGGATGAAACTACGTAGGATAACGTTTCTGTCTATCCAGTTGGAAATTATGCCACCATAGCTCATTCCCTCACCATCCACCACCCCCCTACACACACACACAAACACACAGACACACCCTCCTTCACAACCCTCACTTCACTGGATCCAAAGCCAGTTGTTGAAGATTTCTTAGTGGTACCACAGAAAAATAGATAGCTTGCAGCACGGAAAGAGGCCAGTCAGCCCATTGTGTCTGCATTGGAATTGCCACAGTCTGAAGCCAACCCCTGGTTGAGCGCAACTGAGAACTCAAAAGCCTCAAACTGAGGCTGCTAGTCATCTCTCATGCTTCAGATACAGGGCTTCCATTGGGAAGAGGCACAAGGATATCTAGGCAGCCACATCATCCACCATTTGGTAAGTGGGGAAAGCACCTGTGTGTCAGAAAGTAGGGTCAGAGACTCTTGGAAAATATTCACAATAAATGAGGGTGGGAACACAACACTGGTGGTGTGCCATCACCTGCCTGTTGTACATTTCATTGTAGTCAGTGGTGTGGAGAGGTGGCTGATTCATTATCATCCAGTTTCTACTCCCACTGTAAGGGAATAACAAAAGAACATAGAATCCCTACAGAGCAGAAGAGACCATTCAGCCCATCGAGTCTGCACTGACTCTCTGATAGAGAATCTTACCCAGGTCCTCGCCCCCTAAACCCACAAATTTCCCATGGCTAATCCAACTAACCTACACACCTTGGGACACTTAAGGGACAAGTTTTTATTGGCCAATCGAACTAACCTGCAGATCTTTGGACTGTAACACTCCTGATAACTTTCAGTACCGCTGTGGATGAGTGTGGGTTGAGGCATGTGTAGTCCATTCAGGAGAAGGGTTCTGTGATGAGATTCTCACAAATCACACTTCCACCTGTAGATCTGGAAATATCATTCCTCCTCCTCCTTCACTGGATCCTGGATATCTAATCTGGGAGAGTGTCTGAGTGCGTGTGTTTGTGTCTGAGTGCGTGTGTTTGTGTCTGAGTGCGTGTGTTTGGGTTGAGTACATGTGTTTGTGTCTGAGTGCCTGTGTTTGTGTCTGAGTGCGTGTGTTTGTATCTGAGTGCGTGTGTTTGTGTCTGAGTGCGTGTGTTTGGGCTGAGTGCGTGTGTTTGTGTCTGAGTGCGTGTGTTTGTGTCTGAGTGCGTGTGCTTGGGTCTGAGTGCGTGTGTTTGGGCTGAGTGCATGTGTTTGTGTCTGAGTGCGTGTGTTTGTGTCTGAGTGCGTGTGTTTGTATCTGAGTGCGTGTGTTTGTGTCTGAGTGCGTGTGTTTGGGCTGAGTGCATGTGTTTGTGTCTGAGTGCGTGTGTTTGGGCTGAGTGCATGTGTTTGAGTCTGAGTGCGTGTGTTTGGGCTGAGTGCGTGTGTTTGTGTCTGAGTGCGTGTGTTTGTGTCTGAGTGCGTGTGCTTGGGTCTGAGTGCGTGTGTTTGGGCTGAGTGCATGTGTTTGTGTCTGAGTGCGTGTGTTTGTGTCTGAGTGCGTGTGTTTGTATCTGAGTGCGTGTGTTTGTGTCTGAGTGCGTGTGTTTGGGCTGAGTGCATGTGTTTGTGTCTGAGTGCGTGTGTTTGGGCTGAGTGCATGTGTTTGAGTCTGAGTGTGTGTGTTTGTGTCTGAGTGTGTGTGTTTGTGTCTGAGTGCGTGTGTTTGTATCTGAGTGCGTGTGTTTGGGTCTGAGTGCGTGTGTTTGTGTCTGAGAGCGTGTGTTTGTGTCTGAGTGCGTGCTTTTGGGTCTGAGTGCGTGTTTTTGGGTCTGAGTGCGTGTTGTTGTGTCTGAGTGCGTGTTCTTGGGTCTGAGTGCGTGTTTTTGGGTCTGAGTGCATGTTGTTGTGTCTGAGTGCGTGTTCTTGGGTCTGAGTGCGTGTTTTTGGGTCTGAGTGCGTGTGTTTGTATCTGAATGTGTGTGTTTGTATCTGAGTGTGTGTGTTTGCATCTGTGTGCATGTGTTTGTGTCTGAGTGCGTGTTTCTGGGACTGAGTGCGTGTGTTTGTGTCTGAGTGCATGTGTTTGTGTCTGAGTGCGTGTGTTTGTGTCTGAGTGCGTGTGTTTGTGTCTGAGTGCGTGTGTTTGTATCTGAGTGCGTGTGTTTGGGTCTGAGTGCGTGTGTTTGTATCTGAGTGCGTGTGTTTGTGTCTGAGTGCGTGTGTTTGGGTCTGAGTGCGTGTGTTTGTGTCTGAGTGCGTGCTTTTGGGTCTGAGTGCGTGTTTTTGGGTCTGAGTGCGTGTTGTTGTGTCTGAGTGCGTGTTCTTGGGTCTGAGTGCGTGTTTTTGGGTCTGAGTGCGTGTTGTTGTGTCTGAGTGCGTGTTCTTGGGTCTGAGTGCGTGTTTTTGGGTCTGAGTGCGTGTGTTTGTATCTGAATGTGTGTGTTTGTATCTGAGTGCGTGTGTTTGCATCTGTGTGCATGTGTTTGTGTCTGAGTGCGTGTTTCTGGGACTGAGTGCGTGTTTTTGGGTCTGAGTGCATGTTTTTGGGTCTGAGTCTGTGTGCTGGGGTCTGAGTGTGTGTCTTTGGGTCTGAGTGCGTGTGCTTGGGTCTGAGTGCGTGTGCTTGGGTCTGAGTGCGTGTGTTTGGGACTGAGTGCGTGTGTTTGGGTCTGTGTGTGTGTGTTTGGGTCTGAGTGTTTTTGTTTGGGTCTGAGTGCGTGTGCTTGTGTCTGAGTGCGTGTTTTTGGGACTGAGTGCGTGTGTTTGGGTCTGAGTGCGTGTGTTTGGGTCTGAGTGCGTGTGCTTGGGTCTGAGTGCGTGTGTTTGGGACTGAGTGCGTGTGTTTGTATCTGAGTGCGTGTGTTTGGGTCAGAGTGCGTGTGTTTGGGTCAGAGTGCGTGTGTTTGGGTCTGAGTGCATGTGTTTGGCTCTCAGTGCGTGTGTTTGGGTTGGAGTGCGTGTGTTTGGGTCTGAGTGCGTGTGTCTGGAACTGAGTGTGCATGTTTGGGTCAGAGTGCGTGTGTTTGTATCTGAGTGTGTGTGTTTGGGTCTGAGTGTGTGTGTTTGTATCTGAGTGTGTGTGTTTGTATCTCTGTGTGTGTATGTTTCTGTCTGAGTGTGTGTGTTTGTATCTGATTGCGTGTGTTTGGGTTTGACTGTATGTGTTTGTATCTTAGTGTTTGTGTATGCGTCTGAGTCCGTGTGCTTGGGTCTGAGTGCGTGTGTTTGGGTCTGAGTGCGTGTGTTTGGGTCTGTGTGTGTGTGTTTGGGTCTGAGTGTTTTTGTTTGGGTCTGAGTGCGTGTGCTTGTGTCTGAGTGCGTGTTTTTGGGACTGAGTGCGTGCGTTTGGGTCTGAGTGCGTGTCTTTGGGTCTGAGTGCATGTCTTTGTGTCTGAGTGCGTGTGTTTGGGACTGAGTGTGTGTTTTTGGGACTGAGTGTGTGTGTTTGTATCTGAATGTGTGTGTTTGTATCTGAGTTCCTGTGTTTGGGTCTGAGTGCATGTGTTTGGTCGGAGTGTGTGTTTTTGGGACTGAGTGCGTGTGTTTGGGTCTGAGTGCATGTGTTTGTGTCAGAGTGCGTGTGTTTGGGTCTGAGTGTGTGTGCTTGGGTCTGAGTGCGTGTTTTAGGGACTGAGTGCGTGTGTTTGTATCTGAGTGCGTGTTTCTGGGACTGAGTGTGTGTGTTTGTATCTGAATGTGTGTGTTTGTATCTGAGTGCGTGTGTTTGGGTCTGAGTGCGTATGTTTGTATCTGAATGTGTGTGTTTGTATCTGAGTGCGTGTGTTTGCATCTGTGTGCATGTGTTTGTGTCTGAGTGCGTGTTTCTGGGACTGAGTGCGTGTTTTTGGGTCTGAGTGCATGTTTTTGGGTCTGAGTCTGTGTGCTGGGGTCTGAGTGTGTGTCTTTGGGTCTGAGTGCGTGTGCTTGGGTCTGAGTGCCTGTGTTTGGGACTGAGTGCGTGTGTTTGTATCTGAGTGTGTGTGTTTGTGTCAGAGTGCGTGTGCTTGGGTCAGAGTGCTTGTGTTTGGGTCTGAGTGCATGTGTTTGGGTCTGAGTGCGTATGTTTGGGTCGGAGTGCGTGTGTTTGGGTCTGAGTGCGTGTGTTTGGGTCAGAGTGCATGTGTTTGGGTCTGAGTGCGTGTGTTTGGGTCTGAGTGCGTGTGTTTGGGTCTGTGTGTGTGTGTTTGGGTCAGAGTGCGTGTGTTTGGGTCAGAGTGCATGTGTTTGGGTCAGAGTGCGTGTGTTTGGGTCTGAGTGTGTGTGTTTGGGTCTGAGTGCGTGTGTTTGTGTCAGAGTGCGTGTGTTTGTATCTGAGTGTTTGTGTTTGGGTCTGAGTGTGTGTGTTTGTATCTGAGTGTGTGTGTTTGTATCTTTGTGTGTGTCTGTTTCTGTCTGAGTGTGTGCGTTTGTATCTGAGTGTGCGTGTTTGGGTCTGCGTGTGTGCGTTTGTGTCTGAGTGTGTGTGTTTTGGTCTGAGTGTGTGTGTGTGTGTGTGTGTGTGTCTGATTGCATGTGTTTGGGTTTGACTGTATGTGTTTGTATCTGAGTGCTTGTGTATGTGTCTGAGTGCGTGTGCTTGGGTCTGAGTGCGTGTGTTTGGATCTGAGTGTGTGTGTTTGGGTCTGAGTGCGTGTGTTTGGATCTGAGTGCGTGTGTTTGGGTCAGAGTGCGTGTGTTTGGGTCTGAGTGCGTGTGTTTGGGTCTCAGTGCGTGTGTTTGGGTCTCAGTGCGTGTGTTTGGGTTGGAGTGCGTGTGTTTGGGTCTGAGTGCGTGTGTTTGGGTCTCAGTGCATGTGTTTGGGTTGGAGTGCGTGTGTTTGGGTCTGAGTGCGTGTGTCTGGAACTGAGTGTGCATGTTTGGGTCAGAGTGCGTGTGTTTGTATCTGAGTGTGTGTGTTTGGGTCTGAGTGTGTGTGTTTGTATCTGAGTGTGTGTGTTTGTATCTCTGTGTGTGTATGTTTCTGTCTGAGTGTGTGTGTTTGTATCTGATTGCGTGTGTTTGGGTTTGACTGTATGTGTTTGTATCTGAGTGTTTGTGTATGCGTCTGAGTCCGTGTGCTTGGGTCTGAGTGCGTGTGTTTGGGTCTGAGTGCGTGTGTTTGGGTCTGTGTGTGTGTGTTTGGGTCTGAGTGTTTTTGTTTGGGTCTGAGTGCGTGTGCTTGTGTCTGAGTGCGTGTTTTTGGGACTGAGTGCGTGCGTTTGGGTCTGAGTGCGTGTCTTTGGGTCTGAGTGCGTGTCTTTGTGTCTGAGTGCGTGTGTTTGGGACTGAGTGTGTGTTTTTGGGACTGAGTGTGTGTGTTTGTATCTGAATGTGTGTGTTTGTATCTGAGTTCCTGTGTTTGGGTCTGAGTGCATGTGTTTGGTCGGAGTGCGTGTTTTTGGGACTGAGTGCGTGTGTTTGGGTCTGAGTGCATGTGTTTGTGTCAGAGTGCGTGTGTTTGGGTCTGAGTGTGTGTGCTTGGGTCTGAGTGCGTGTTTTAGGGACTGAGTGCGTGCGTTTCGGTCTGAGTGCGTGTCTTTGGGTCTGAGTGCGTGTGTTTGTATCTGAGTGCGTGTTTCTGGGACTGAGTGTGTGTGTTTGTATCTGAATGTGTGTGTTTGTACCTGAGTGCGTGTGTTTGGGTCTGAGTGCGTGTGTTTGTGTCTGAGTGCGTGTGTTTGTGTCTGAGTGCGTGTGTTTGTGTCTGAGTGCGTGTGTCTGGGACTGAGTGTGTGTGTTTGTATCTGAATGTGTGTGTTTGTATCTGAGTGCGTGTGTTTGGGTCTGAGTGCGTGTGTTTGTGTCTGAGTGCGTGTGTTTGTGTCTGAGTGCGTGTGTTTGTGTCTGAGTGCGTGTGTTTGGGTCTGAGTGCGTGTGCTTGGGTCAGAGTTCGTTTGTTTGGGTCTGACTGCGTAGGCGTGGGTCTGAGTACGTGTGTTTAGGAGTGAGTGCGTGTGTTAGAGTCTGAGTGTTTGTGTTTGGGTCTGAGTGCGTGTGTTTGGGTCAGAGTGCGTGTGTTCGGGACTGAGTGTTTTTGGGTCTGAGTGCGTGTGTTTGGGTCTGAGTGCGTGTTGTTGTGTCTGAGTGCGTGTTCTTGGGTCTGAGTGCGTGTTTTTGGGTCTGAGTGCGTGTGTTTGTATCTGAATGTGTGTGTTTGTATCTGAGTGCGTGTGTTTGCATCTGTGTGCATGTGTTTGTGTCTGAGTGCGTGTTTCTGGGACTGAGTGCGTGTGTTTGTGTCTGAGTGCGTGTGTTTGTGTCTGAGTGCGTGTTGTTGTGTCTGAGTGCGTGTTGTTGTGTCTGAGTGCGTGTTCTTGGGTCTGAGTGCGTGTTTTTGGGTCTGAGTGCATGTTTTTGGGTCTGAGTGTGTGTGCTTGGGTCTGAGTGCGTGTCTTTGGGTCTGAGTGCATGTGCTTGGGTCTGAGTGCGTGTTTTTGGTTCTGAGTGCATGTGCTTGGGTCTGAGTGCATGTGTTTGTGTCTGAGTGTGTGTGTCTATATCTGAGTGTGTGTGTTTGGGTCTGAGTCTGTGTGTTAGTGGCTGAATCCTTGTATTTGAATCTGAGTGCGTGTGTTTGTATCTGTGTGTGTGTGTGTTTGGGTCTGAGACCGTATGCTTGTATCTGAGTGCGTGTGTTTTTATCTGAGTGTGTGTTTGGGTCTGAGTCCTTCTGTTTGTGTCTGAGTGTATGTTTTTGGTCTGAGTGTGTGTGTTTGGGTCAGGGTGCGTGTGTTTGGGTCAGAGTGCGTGTGTTTTGTTCTGAGTGTGTGTGTTTGAGTTTGTGTGTTTGGGTCTGAGTGTGTGTGTTTGGGTCTGAGTGTGTGTTTAGGTCTGAGTGTGTGTGTTTGTGTCTGAGTGTGTGTGTTTGTATCTGAGTGCATATGTTTTTATCTGAGTGTGTGTGTTTGGGTCTGAGTCCTTCTGTTTGTGTCTGAGTGTATGTTTTTGGTCTGAGTGCATGTGTTCTGTTCTGAGTGTGTGCGTCTATATCTGAGTGTGTGTGTTTGGGTCGGAGTGCGTGTGTTTGGGTCTGAATGTGTGTGTCTATATCTGAGTGTGTGTGTTTGGGTCTGAGTGTGTGTGTTTGGGTCTGAGTGTGTGTGTTTGGGTCTGAGTGTGTGTGTTTGTGTCTGAGTCTGTGTGTTGGTATCTGAGTCCATGTATTTGAATCTGAGTGCGTGTGTTTGTACCTGTGTGTGTGTGTTTGGGTCTGAGAGCGTGTGTGTTTTTATCTGAGTGTGTATGTTTGGGTCTGAGTCCTTCTGTTTATGTCTGAGTGTATGTTTTTGGTCTGAGTGCGTGTGTTTGGGTCTGAGTGCGTGTGTTTGGGTCTGAGTGCGTGTGTTTGGGTCTGAGTGTGTGTGTTTGAGTCTGAGTGTGTGTTTAGGTCTGAGTGTGTGTGTTTGAGTCTGAGTGTGTGTGTTTGTATCTGAGTGTGTGTGTTTGGGTCTGAGTGTGTGTGTTTGTGTCTGAGTGTGTGTGTTTGGGTCTGAGTGAGTGTATTTGGATCTGAATGCATGTGTTTGTATCTGAGTGTGTGTGTTTGGGTCTAAGTGCGTCTGTGTGTGTCTGAGTGTGTGTGTTTGTATCTGAATGCGTGTGTTTTTGGCTGAGTGCGTGTGTTTGTGTCTGAGTGCGTGTGTTTGGGTCTGAGTGTGTGTTTTGGTCTGAGTGTGTGTGTTTGTGTCTGAGTGCGTGTGTTTTTGGCTGAGTGCGTGTGTTTGTGTCTGAATGCGTGTGTTTCAATCTCAGTGCATGTGTTTGAGTCTGTCCATTTGTTTGGGTCTGTGTGTGTGTGATTGGGCCTGAGTGCGTGCCTTTGGGTCTGAGTGCATGCGTTTATGTCTGAGTGCGTGCGTTTGTGTCTGAGTCTGTGCATTTGTGTCTGAGTGCGTGCGTTTGGGTCTGAGTGCATGTGTTTGGGTCTGAGTGCGTGCGTTTCTATCTGAGTGCATGTGTTTGATTCTGAGAGTGTGTGTTTGAGTCTCTGCTTGTGTGTTTTGGTCTGATTGCGTGTCTTTGGGTCTGAGTGCGTGTGTTTGGGTCTGAGTGCATGTGTTTGTGTCTGAGTGCTTGTTTTTGGGACTGAGTGCGTGTGTTTGTGTCTGAGTGTGTGTGTGTTTGTGTGGTGTTGCGGTGAGGAAAGGCCTGGTAAGCTATTCTGTTCTTCACCCCCAACAAAGCACTGGGCAAAGCTCCAGAATTTAAATTGGCCTTTATTTCAAGCTTTAGCGGGGGGAAACCTGTTAGCATGCGTGTGAAATACAGGCACCCTGAACAAAACAATACAACGGCAATTATACCTCTTGTCCATTCGACATCCATGTCAATGAAAAGGAGACTGAGGAAATTTGGTCCGTCGTGTTTTAATACCCTTTGCTGTGCGGTAAAAAATGAATCAAAGAATCAGTGGTACAGGATTCAGTGATAAAAGATAACTAATTCAACAATGTTTCATGGGTTAACTTTGTGGTAATTCTGGTAATTCTAAGTTCTATATTCTGTCCAGTCTGAAAGTAAAGCCAAAAATACATTGCAGTGGATAATTAAACAATCACTGCAGGGGGAGGTTCCATAAATATCCCCAATCTCGGTGGTGGGGGAGCCAAGCACACCATTGCAAAAGATAAGGCACTTGCAACAATTTTCAGCGAGAATTGCCGAGTGGAAGATCCACCTCAGCCTCCTCTGGAGGTCCCCAGCATCACAGATGCCAATCTTCAGTCAATTTGATGCACTGCTTGTGACATCAAGGAACATCTGAAGGCATTGGATTCTGCAAAGGCTATGGACCGTGACAATTTTCCTGCCACAATGCTAAAGCTCTGGAACTTGCCATGCCTCTAGCCAAGCTGTTCCGGTTTGTCTCCCATACTGGCATCTACCCAGCAATGTGGAAAATTGCCCAGGTGTGTCCTGCACATGATAAAGAGGACAAATCCAAGCTGGCCAATTACTGCCCCAGCTTCATCTCAATAAACATAGAAACATAGAAAAACTACAGCACAAAACAGGCCAAAGTGATAAATAAAGTGATGGAAGGATTCATCAACAGTGCTATCAAGCGGCACTTGCTTCACAATAACCTGCCCACTGGGGCACGGTAGCACAAGGGGCGGCATGGTAGCACAGTGGTTAGCACTGCTGCTTCACAGCTCCAGGGTCCCGGGTTTGATTCCCGGCTTGGGTCACTGTCTGTGTGGAGTTTGCACATTCTCCTCGTGTCTGCGTGGGTTTCCTCCGGGTGCTCCGGTTTCCTCCCACAGTCCAAAGATGTGCGGGTTAGGTTGATTGGCCAGGTTAAAAATTGCCCCTTAGAGTCCTGGGATGTGTAGGTTAGAGGGATTAGCGGGTAAAAATGTGTGGGGGTAGGGCCTGGGTGGGATTGTGGTCGGTGCGGACTCGATGGGCCGAATGGCCTCCTTCTGCACTGTAGGGTTTCTATGATTTCTATGATGCTCAGTTTGTGTTAGAATCACAGAATCCCTGCCGTGCAAAAGGAGGCCATTCAGCCCATCGAGCCTGCACCGACAACAATCCCATCCAGGCCTAATCCCCGTAACCTCACATATTTACAAAGACATGCAATCAGACCAAAACACACAAGGGCAATTTAGCATGGCAAACCAACGTAACCTGCACATCTTTGGACTGCGAGGGTCAGTCAGATCCTGACCTCATTACTGCCTTGGTTCAAATATGAACAAACGGGCTGAATTCCCCAGGTGAGGTGAGTGTCACTTGAAATTTGACCAAGTGTGGCATCAAGGAGACCTAATAAAACTGGAGTCAATGGGAATCAGAGGGAAACCTCCACTGGTGGAGTCATACCTAGCACAAAGAAAGATGGTTGTGGTTGTGGGAGCACAACCATCTCAGTTTCAGGACATTACTGAAGGGGTTGCTCAGAGTTGTGCCTGAGGGCCAACTATCTTCAGTTGCTTCATCAATGACATTCTTTCCAACATAATGTCAAAAGTGGAGATTTTCGCTGATGATTGCACAATGTGCAGCACTATTTGCTACTCCTCAGATCATGAAGCAGTCTATGTCCAAATGCAGCAAGACCTGGACAATATCCAGGCTTGGGCTGACATGCGATAAGTGACATTTTCACCACCCAAATGCCAGACCATGACCGGCACGGTGGCACAGTGGTTCACACTGCTGCCTCGCAGCATCAGGGACCCGGGTTCGATTCCCGGCTTAGGTCACTGTCTGTGTGGAGTTTGCACATTCTCCCCGTGTCTGCGTGGGTTTCCTCCGGGTGCTCCGGTTTCCTCCCACAGTCTGAAAGACATGCTGGTTAGGTGAATTGGCCATGCTAAATTCTCCCTCAGTGTACCCGAACAGGCGCCTGAGTGTGGCGACTAGGGGATTTTCACAGTAACTTCATTGAAGTGTTAATGTAAGCCTACTTGTGATACTAATGAATTAACTTCAAACTTCTTTCCAACCAGAGAAAATCTAACCATTGTTCATTGACATTTAATAGCATTGCTATCACTGAACCTCCCACTATCAATGCCCTGGGGAGTTACCATTGACCAGAAACTGAACAGGACTAGCTATATAAATACTGCGGCTACAAGAATGGGTCAGAGGCTAGGAATCCTGTGGCGAGTATGCTTAGCCATGTTAATAATGAATGGTGGAGCAGGCTCGAAGAGACGAATGGCCTACACCTGCTTCTAGTTTCTATGTTTCTATGAGCAACTCACCTCCTGACTTCCCAAACTCTTTCCACCATCTACAAGGCACAAGTCAGGAGTATGATGGAATACTTTCCACTTGCCCGGATGGGTACAGCTCCAATAACACTCAAGACACTTGACATCTTCCATGAGAAAGCAGCCCACATGATTGGCACCCCATCCACAAATATTCACTCCCTCCATCACCGTTGAACAGTGGCAGCAGTGTGTATTATCGATAAGATGCACTACAGGAACTCACCAAAGTTCCTGAGGCAGCACCCTCCAAACGCCCAAGAGCAGATGCTTGGGAACACCGCCAACTGGAAATGCCCCCCTAAGTCACTCGCCATCCTAACTTGGAAATATACCACTGTTCCTTCACTGTTGCTGGGCCAAGATCCTGGAACTCACTCTCTAACAGCACTGTGGGTGTACCTACACTCAATGGACTGCAGCGGTTCAAGAAGGTAACTTCCCACCAAGTCACTTGAAATATAGTTGACATAAACATTGGTGGACTTACACTTTTGAGGGCCCCGCAAAGAGGGAGAGTGTGCCCCCCCCCCCCTCAAGGTGTCATGCCCCACCCTCTAGTGGCGTGTGTGGTGAACCATTGTTGGTTCCCACCAGGTATTGCTGAGCCATGGTCTGGCCAGTACTATGAGTCTGTAGATATGTTACTGTTGGGGTTAAGGTTGGGCTGTTCTACCTGTTAATATAGTCCTATGGTACACCCCAGTTGGCTCCGCCTCCTGGGAGAGGTATAAAGGTCACTGCTCTGCCTGGTGACCCTTTAGTCTGGGATCGTATACTGTATATAGTAGCTCTGTTATTGTTGGCAATAAAAGCCTTTATTTCCCGAGTACATCCAGCCTCTCGTGTGTTATATCGTGCATCAATTTTATTGCCAACAAGTAAATTCTTTTTTTTTGAAAAAAAAACGACAAAAGAAAACATGGAGCAAATGCTTAAACCCGAACGGCTTACGTTGGACCCACGTGCGGCGGGAGCATCGAACACTTTCGACCACTGGTTGAAGTGTTTCCAAGATTACCTCGACGCCTCCACAGCGGTCACTGACGACGCCAACAGACTCCGGGTCCTCCACGCACGGGTAAGCGACGCTGTATACCTAGCGATCCGTGGGGCCACCGACTACAAAGGGGCCCTCGAGCTTCTCAAGAAGTGATACAACAAACCGCCGAATGAGATGCATGCTCGATACCTTCTAGCCACTCGACGGCGGCAGCCCGGTGAAACGATGGAACAGTACGCGTGCGAGCTTCAACAGCTAGCCAGAGCCTGCAACTGCAAGGCAGTGTCGGCAGACCAGTACATGAACGACCTAGCTCGAGATGCGTTCGTGGTGGGAATCGGCTCGTCGTACATCCGCCTTCGGCTGTTGGAGCAAGGTAACCTCGATCTCACTAAATCCATAGAGTTAGCTGACGCTCTAGAAACGGCCTCCAAAAGTCTGGCGATGTACCCCGACGACCACGTGGAGACAGCGTGGCAGGGGCAGTCACAGACCCCACTTCATTCAGCGGGACTGAAAAACTGCGCGATTGCGTTCCCAGCCTCGGACCTGACGACGGCAGCAGCTCCAGGTGGCCCGCGGTGTTACTTCTGTGGGGTGGTGAAACACCCTCGGCAGCGATGTCCAGCTAAAGCGGTGTTGTGCTCAGCCTGCGGCAAGAAGGGGCACTATTCCAAGGTATGCCGGTCCAAACTTCCATCCAAGAACAGCAGTGCGGCGTGTGACTCCCCGGAGCCGGCCTCCTTGTCTTCTGCATCTTCAAGGTCTTCTGCCACGTGCGATTCCAGGACGTCGCCATTCCGAACGACGGAGTCGCAAGACACGTGCGACCTGCAGGGGCCACAGGTTTTGGCGCCATGGTCCACGTGCAACCTATGGGGGCAGCCATTTTGGTTGGCACCGACCGCGAATGACCAGCAGGGGTCGGCATCAACCATCTCAGCTGCCTGCAGTTGCGCCCATGAACCAACGGTGGCGTCGATCATCCTGGACCAGGCAAAGCCTCACAGACTCGACAAGTCCATGATGGGCATACAGGTAAACAAACGCCAGATTTATTGTTTGTTTGACAGCGGGAGCACGGAGAGCTTCATTCACCCAGACACCGTGAAGCGGTGTGGTCTACAGATTCGGACTGTCAAGCAGACAATTTCGATGGCGTCAAGGTCCCGGTCTGTCACCGTGCTAGGGAGTTGCGTGGTCAATCTGACGGTGCAGGGCACGGTTTACGAGAACTTCAAGCTCCTTGTGTTACCGCACCTTTGCTCGCCGATACTCCTAGGACTCGATTTTATGGTCCACTTGAAGAGTGTAACCCTGCAGTATGATGGGCCACTCCCTCCGCTTTCAGTGGGAGACCCACAGCCTCTAAATTGCCCAACGCGCTCCACATGTAGTCTCTCAACACTTAGGATTACCACACCCTCCCTATTCCAGAATCTCGTGCCAGGCTGCAAGCCCATCACAACAAAGAGCAGGCGTTACAGCGCTGAGGATCGGATCTTCATTCGATCTGAAGTTCAGCGGCTCCTCAAGGAAGGGATCATCCAACCTAGCGCTAGTCCTTGGAGAGCGCAAGTCGTGGTGGTTAAGAATGGGAACAAACCCCGGATGGTCATAGACTATAGTCAGACGATTAACAGAGACACGCAGCTGGATGCGTATCCCCTCCCGTGCATATCTGACATGGTCAATCAGATTGCGCAGTACCGGGTGTTCTCCACCATCGACTTAAAATCTGCTTACCACCAGCTCCCCATTCGCCCAGAGGACCGACAATACACGGCCTTTGAGGCGGATGGTCGCCTGTACCATTTTTTAAGGGTTCCTTTTGGTGTCACGAATGGGGTCTCGGTCTTCCAGCGTGCTATGGACCGAATGGTGGACCAGAACGGACTGCGGGTTACCTTCCCGTACCTGGATAACGTCACCATCTGCGGCCATGACCAGCAGGACCACGATGCCAACCTTCTTAGATTCTTACGCACTGCAACGCGCCTGAATCTGACCTACAACAGGGAGAAGTGTGTATTTCGCACGCGCCGCCTACCTATCCTCGGATACGTGGTGGAAAACGGGGTCCTTGGCCCTGATCCAGACCGTATGCGTCCTCTCCTCAAACTTCCCCTGCCCACTAGCGTCAAAGCACTGAGAAGATGCTTAGGCTTCTTCTCATACTACGCACAGTGGGTTCCCAATTACACGGACAAAGCCCGTCCGCTCATCAAGTCTACCTCTTTTCCCCTAGCAACAGAGGCTCGCTTAGCCTTTGCAAGAATAAAAGCCGACATCGCGAAAGCCACGATGCACGCTATCAATGAGTCCATCCCCTTCCAGGTGGAGAGTGATGCATCTGATTTCGCCCTGGCCACCAAACTTAACCAGGCGGGCAGGCCCGTTGCCTTTTTTTCTCGCACCCTCCAAGCCCCTGAAATTCGACATTCCGTGGTGGAAAAGGAGGCCCAGGCCATTGTGGAGGCCGTCCGGCGTTGGCGCCATTACTTGGCGGGAAAACGGTTCACTCTGCTCACGGACCAGCGGTCCGTGGCGTTCATGTTCAACAACACGTTACGGGGTAAGATCAAGAATGATAAGATCTTGAGGTGGAGAATCGAACTCTCCACCTACAATTATGATATCATGTATCGTCCAGGGAAGCTCAACGAGCCCTCGGATGCCCTGTTGTGTGGAACATGCGCTAGTATGCAGGAGAATCGATTGCAGGCTCTCCACAATGACCTCTGCCATCCGGGGGTCACTCGGCTCTTCCACTTCATAAAAGCCCGGAATCTACCCTACTCGGTGGAGGATGTCAGGTCCATAACCAGAAGCTGCCGGGTATGCGCGGAATGCAAACCGCACTTCTACCGACCTGACAGGGCACAACTCGTTAAGGCCACTCGTCCATTCGAAAGACTGAGTGTGGACTTTAAGGGCCCCCTTCCCTCGACAGATCGGAACGTGTACTTCCTCAATGTGGTTGATGAGTACTCGCGATTCCCCTTTGTCATTCCCTGTTCTGATATGACCGCTGCCACGGTTATTAAAGCATTTCGTGATCTTTTCACCCTGTTTGGTTACCCCTGTTATATCCACAGCGATAGGGGCTCGTCGTTCATGAGCGATGACTTGAGGCAATACCTGCTCTCATATGGGATTGCCTCTAGTAGAACCACGAGCTACAACCCAAGGGGTAACGGACAGGTCGAACGAGAGAATGCTACAGTCTGGAAGGCTGTCTTACTGGCGTTGAGGTCTAAAGGTCTTCCAGTCTCCCGTTGGCAAGAGGTACTCCCTGATGCGCTCCACTCCATACGCTCACTCCTGTGTACGGCAACCAACGCTACTCCTCATGAGAGAATGTTTTCATTCCCTAGGAAGTCTTCCCCTGGGACCTCATTACCGTCTTGGTTGACGTACTCAGGACCTGTCCTCCTGCGGCGGCATGTTAGGACCCGCAAGTCCGACCCTTTGGTTGAACAGGTCCATCTCCTCCACGCCAACCCTCAGTATGCCTACGTGGCATATCCTGACGGGCGAGAGGACACGGTCTCGATTCGAGATCTGGTGCCAGCAAGGGGCTTGGAAACCCCTGTCGCTCCCACACCTCCTGTTAGAGACCCCCCAACCATTATCTCCCCTCCTGACACGGCGCGGGCAGTATCGGGACCACCACTTAACCCTCTTACTCCCGTGTACAGCTTGCCTGAGTCCAGGAGATGGTCGCCACTTCAAGGCGTGCCCGAGTTCAGCGGATTGTCACCACCTCGGGGTCTACCGGCCCGTGAGGATCTGGAGGAGTCGCTGGACACAGCCTTGGAGAGAACGTCACCGCGATTGCCTGAACCGGTGTCATCGCCGGTGTTGGGGAGGTCAGAACGACGGTGCGGTCCCCCAGGCCGTTTGAACTTATAGACAGATGAACAATTGTTCTGTGTTTTGTACCCCGCCGGCCTTTGTTTTCAAAGGAGGGGTGAATGTGGTGAACCATTGTTGGTTCCCACCAGGTAGTGCTGAGCCATGGTCTGGCCGGTACTATGAGCCTGTAGATATGTTACTGTTGGGGTTAGGGTTGGGCTGTTCTACCTGTTAATATAGTCCTTATGGTACACCCTAGTTGGCTCCGCCTCCTGGGAGAGGTATAAAGGTCACTGCTCTGCCTGGTGACCCTTTAGTCTGGGATCGTATACTGTATATGGTAGCTCTGTTATTGTTGGCAATAAAAGCCTTTATTTCCCGAGTACATCCAGCCTCTCATGTGTTATATCGCGCATCAGTACCTACACTCAATGGACTGCAGCGGTTCAAGAAGGTAACTTCCCACCAAGTCACTTGAAATATAGTTGACATAAACATTGGTGGACTTACACTTTTGAGGGCCCCGCAAAGAGGAAGAGTGCGCCCCCTCCCCCCCCCAAGGTGTCACGCCCCACCCCCTAGTGGCGTGGTAGCCTGCCCACCTGCCCAGCCCTCTTCAGCCCGAGCCTGGGGGTCAAGTCGCCTTGCAGCTGCTCCCCTCAATTACCTAAGCTTATTGGCGTACTAGTGGCTCACTGGCTGCTGCTGCTGCTGCTGGCTATCTGACCTGGCCTCTTCTACTGTCTGCACTGGTTCCATTGCCGTCCAGCCCTCCTGACCCTCAGCCCTGGGCCAGTATTTATTGCTCATCTCTGAAGACATTGAAGAGTCAACCATATTGCTGTGGATCTGCGTTCACATGTACGTCAGACCAGGTAAGGATGGCAGATTTTTAAAGTTTATTTATTAGTCACAAGTAGGCTTCCATTAACACTGTAATGAAGTTACTGTGAAAATCCCTTAGTTGTCACACTCCGGCGCCTGTTTGGGTACACTGAGAGAGAATTTAGCATGGCCAATGCACCTAACCTGCACATCTTTGGACTGTGGGAAGAAACCGGAGCACCCGGAGGAAACCCACGCAGACATAGGGAGAATGTGCAAACTCCACAAAGACAGTGACCCAAGCCGGGAATCAAACCCGGGTCCCTGGCGCTGTGAGGCAGCAGTGCTAACCACTGTGCCATCGTGCCGCCCCCTGTGCCACCAAAAAGAACATTAGAGAACTGGGTGGGTTTTTGCCACAATCATTAGACTTTTAATTAAATTCAAATTTCACCATCTGTCATGGTGGAGCTTGAACCTAGGTCTTCAGAGCATTATCCTGGGTCTCTAGATTACTCGTCCCTCAATACCGCTGTGCCACTGCCTCCCCGAAAACTGCTTGAGCTGTTATGCCGTCATCCTATCATTGACTTATAGTGCGACAAGTTACTGTTGTCAATAATAAATACGATGGCATGATGTTCCTCTGATCAAGCCTTTTAGCAGATGCAATAACCCAATTGTGTTAAATGGGTTAACACCTCTGTGGAAGCAGTGGATGAAGGAATGCCATAAGGATGCTTTCAGTAATTATCTACTATTACTGCTGCAGTGATTTCTGGCTTCTGACTTTCTAATGACTCTGATACGTGAGAGAGAAGAGCAGGCTGAGAATGCAATGGGATATCTCGCTGACTAGCTGTGAATTATAGGATCCGCAATAATGAGAGCCTGTGAGAGCTCACACACACAGTGGAATTTGGAATCGCTTCTGCAGCTGTTTAGAATGAAGAATAATTTCTTTGGCGGCAGATTCCAGTCAGTTGTTAATATATTCATAGCAAAATAAAAGATCCAGATGACAAATCATAGATTGATGTAAAAGCTTATTATACAACAACATTAATTACAATGTTTTACTGATATTAAAATGACAAATTGCAAGGTTACAAATACAGTAGATATAAGATTTATATATATGTATAATTGAGAATCTTTCTTTGTGTTTTGTGCTGTAAAGCAACATCTTTGAGGCCTGCAATTTGTAAGACAAATTCTCATTAAAAAGCAGACTCGGTGGGTTATTAAAGGATTGGTGTACAAGCCAAACAAAACTGCTTATCTAAGGTTTTCCCTCATGACCTACAAATGAAATACATTGATTAAAAATAATAGAAATTTGAGCCAATAAATTATTGAACTGAACTTGTATTTCACATGAACAGAAGGGGGTTGAAGACTCACACCATTGCTCACTTGTGAAGGGTTGTTTAAATCATAGATGGGGCCTCTGAAATACTGACACATGCAGCGAAGTAAGGCTGGACTGCCATCCGTGCAGCCTGAGGAGCCACTCCCCAGAGAAAGGTTGTCTGAAACATTTGGCAGAAGCCTACAAACAGGATAATTGCTCTGTGCAGTACTCAGTGGATTATGCTGCAAATGTGGGGAGAGATGGAAGAATCGAGATAAGAAGATAGGCAATATGCAAACCAAGTAATCCATATAGCTATTCTTGTAGTAAGTATCTGTCCCATGTATGCACATTACAAAGTGTGTCCTGAGAAGCTGTTACTCCTGTTTTGCTGTTCCTTCCAAAGCTTTAATATTAGACTTTACATCCTTCACACGCCAAGCCAGGCATTACTCCAGCATATATATAAGTTGCAACTCACATTTGAAACTTTTGTGACATGGAAATCTTAATTGGGACTTCCGATAACAAACCTTCACAACATATCCTAGTTTCATAACATATATTCAACTAATGACATTCACGATGCAGGTTGGTTACATGTCTGTCCCACTGTAACTCCTTAAACTTACATCATCAGACTAGTTCTTAGCTTGCAAGCTAAGATAGCGCACAATATAAAGAAACAGACTTTTGGGATTAAGACTCAGAAGAAAATTATTGTCAGGGAATGACCTTATTGGCAAAAAGGACAATCACTAATTTAGAATGCAAATTAATAATGTTTATTGGATGATTAAGATTAATACTTAACGTTCCACTAGTTGTGGCATGGCACAATATTGTCTCTCCTGTGGATCCTAGAATCTTCTCTGTTTCTTAGTTTCTAAAGTTTTTTAAAGTTTATTTAAGAGTCACAAGTAGGCTTACATTAACACTGCAATGAAGTTACTATGAAAATCACCACACTCCGGCGCCTGTTCGGGTACACCAAGGGGGAATTTAGCATGGCCAATGCACTTAACCTGCACATCTTTGGACTGTGGGAGGAAACCAGAACATCCGGAGGAAACCCATGCAGGCACAGGGAGAACGTGCAAACTCCACACAGACAGTGGCCCAAGCCGGGAATCGAGCCCGAGTGCCTGGCACTGTGAGGCAGCAGTGTTAACCACTGTGCCACCGTGCCGCCCTGAAACCGGGCCAGGATTTTCTGCTCCTGGCCTAAGTCTGGTGGTGGGAGCAGCAAACTGAAGGGACTCCCGCTGGAGAGTGGGGCGGGTGTGCACCCAAATTGTACACTTCTCACCTCATTAATTATGCAACCGGGCTTTGATGCCAAATCACCTGGTGGGGCAGTCAGGAGGTTGTGGGCCCCTCTGTGATGCCCGGGTGCCATAATTCATTCAAGCATTGCGACAGGACTCTGTAACACCGAGGTATCCTCTAGGAAGCAGCATGAACCCCAAGGTTCAGCGACACCTCACTGCAGACTTGGCCCCAGATCATAGAGAACAGGAAGGACAGCCTTTTTACTGCTAATGCTAGACTCACTGGTGTCCAAATGTACAAACATGCTCCACATGTTCCTTCATAAAATTACACTATAGTACTCTGGCAATGAAAGAGATGCCAACTTAAAGCCTTATTAACAACATTGCAATAATATCTCCAATCTAAGGCTTTTGATCGCTCAGCTTATGTACAGTGCCATTTGATAATTTAAGCTTTATTAATTATACAACTGTGTCAATGGGGTGAAGTCTAACAAGACCCAAGCTGCAGGAGGACTCAGGAATTACCATCTTCTTGATTTTGGAATCTGTGAATGGAATAGTGTTCTCTGAAATTAAGAATGACACTTTATTCATGGAATAACATACACTGCTGAATGCCTACTATATTCTCTGTCTCCTCAAATGTTGAGCTTAGTTGGCTGGACAATTGGTTCGTGATACGGAGGAGCAACAGCACGGGTTTAATTTCCTGTACTGGCTGAGGTTATCCATGAAGACCCCACCTCCTCAATCTTGCCCCTTGCCTGAGGTGTGTTGATCTTCAGGTTAAACCATCACCAGGCAGCTTTCTGTCAAAGGGGAGAGCAGCCTATGATCCTCTGGGACTATGGCAACATTTCATTTCACATATACCAGTCATACGTGTAAGGTTAAAATTATCAGTTACACAAATGTCTAACTCTCAAAAGCATAAGTCAGGTGTGTGACGGAATACTTTCCACTTGCTTCGACGTGTGCAGCTCCAACAGCACTCAAGAACCTTGACACCATCCATGATGAAATAGCCCATTTGATTGACACTCCATATTCACTCCTGCACCATTAATGCACGGTGGCAGCAGTGTGTACATATACAAGATGCACTAAAGCAACTCACAAAGGCTCCTTTGACACCATCTTCCAAACCCATAATTTCTAGAAGGATAAAGACAGCAGATGCATGGGGACGCAAGTTCCCTGCAAGTTCTGCTCCAAGCCACACAATCCTGACTTAGAACTATATTGCCTACACCACATGGACTGCCTGATTGAAGATGGTGGCTCACCACCACCTGCTTTGGGGCAATTAGGGATGGACGACAAATGCTTGCCTCAATAGTGATTCCTAAATTCTCGAAAAGAAAAAGAAAGTTACATTTATTTGCAAAAATAATGCAGAATAATGTAGAAATAGAAAGGCACCACAAGAAATTAGCATCACATTGCTGAACCTGATATCCTGAGCAACATTGGATTGGGCTGAAGTTTTTCAAACTGAGTTAATTCAATAATGATATCACACTGTTGGTGGTCTTAACAACCTCAGGGCCAGACTTCCATCTGTCAGTGGAAAGAAGTTCCAACCTTGAGAACTGCCAGTCAATCTAATTGGCTGGAAGAACCAGGAGAGAGTGGTGGGCACTGCTGGAACTGCAAGGAGCCCCGGAAAGAAGACAACATGAATCTCAGAGACAGCTAACTTGGGAATTTTTGGGTGGGGAGGGATTGGGCGCAGTGGGAGGGAGGTGGTAAGTGATGTTTGGGGGTTGGATTTCGGAGTCCAGGTTGGGAAGCACAAAATCGGGGGTAACATCTTGAGGGGGTTATCCCTGAGATGCACAGGGCACTCCTGAAGGAGGTACGCTTTTCCTTTTCACTCTTTCATCAACTTTAATGAAAAAATGCCTTCCCAGTTTTGCCTGCCTTCCACTATCCAGTGTATCATGGAAGTGGATGTGGCATTATGCCCTTACCTGCCCCCTTAACAGGGCAATTAAGGGGCTCAATATGCTCAAGGACTGGTGCCTGTTGGACACCTTATCCACCTATCGTATTTTGGGGAATGGGTCAGGGGGTGGGGTACTTTATGTGCCCCCCACCCCGCCGACTGACTACATGCTCGGCATGGGGGCCATAAAATCCCACACACTGGCTCTCAGTCCAGCAATGCCACGATTTAACAATTCTCATCCTTCCATGGCCTCACCTTTCCCCATCCCTGTAACATCCTCCAGTCCTACAGCTTTCCAAGATCTAGGTGCTCCTCCAATTCAACCCTCTTGCATAGCATTATCAGTGATTCTGCCTTCAGTTGCTGAGGCCCTAGAGTCTGCTTCTATCTCTCTCTTTTCTTAAGATGATCCATAAAACCTAGCTCAAATCCTAAAACTTTGACCAAGTTTTTGTCCCCTGTTCTAATATCTTCATATGCGATTGGGGTTATTTTTTTTGATAATGCTGCTGTGAAACATCTTGGAACATTTTGCAACGTGAAGGATGCTACACAAGTTGTTTCTGTTCGTGCAGAATAATTGTTTGAAAAAGAAGCAGTTGAAACTCCTTATTGGAAGATTTCAATACAGTTTTCTCAGTCTCTCAACAATCTCACATGGTACATGCAATTCAGAGCACAGACCAGAAACTGTCCAGTTGTTCTTCAATTATATGGCTATTTTTATTTGATGTTCAAGCAGGCCAGCACATTTGAAGATCAAACAAATTCTCCTTAATGCTCAGCCTGTGAGGCATTGCTAATCATTACAGGGAATTAGTAGATACGGGGGAGGTGCCAGTAGATAGGAAGCAGGCTATCAGGCTGCTTCATTTTAAAAAGAGCCACAAAATGGACACAAGGAACTCAAACCCATTAGATCATTCTTCAATTCCTTGCGAAATATAAAATTAATTTTGGGTAACCTGGAGGATTACCATTACAATCACAACCCAATAAACAGCAACCAACATGTATTTAGAGTGAAGTCTCTTTCATGTTTGACTTCCCATGAAGTGTTTTGATTGGACCGGGCAAAGCCCCATGGCATATTCTATCCTGAACCAGCTGAGGGTTGGACATTTGCCCCTCAGTGGGATTAAGCAGCAACTCAAGCAGTCCCAGCAACTCAGAACTCAGTAGTAGGTGCTGCTGGAACTGCTGGCAATCTCACAGACATTTGGCGCAATTCCAGGGTCAAGCTCAGATCTGTGGGGAATTCATGGAAAATTTTGCCAATGGATATAAAATTGTCTGGAGGTTGCAAACCAATTGATATTTATCAGAGGAGTTAAATCAGAGTTGAGGGGTTGGATTTAATACGTCCTCCACCCTGGCTTTTTTGGTGGGGGGCATGTAGAAGAAGTTGGGGGGCTAACCCACTGTCTTCATTGGACCCATCGACCTGATCCCCATAATATTGGGAATGGCTAAGGTGCCCAAGAATCTTCCTGCCCCCTTAGATCTATTGCGGGTTATGCTTGGCTAATTAAGACCACCCAAGACCTCAATCAGCCTCCATTGCCCTAATCCCCATGGCAGTGGCAAGGGGGTGAGAGTGGAAGAGGGGCGAATCATTTGGAAACTGCCCTGTGCATATTGGAAGCATACCCCCTGATATGTTATTCCCCCTTTCTAGCTCCCCACCTGGCCTCCAAAGCCTGCAGCCCCACCATCCTGGCCTCCCTTCCTATTGGGTGCCCGATCCCTCCCCTTCCTAAAAGCCCAGGACTTACCTGGGTCTGGTGTCCATCCTTGATATCTGTGAGATTGTCAGCTGTCCCAGCGGCACCTACTACTGAGTTCTGAGTTTCTGGGACTGCTTGAGCTGCTGGCTAATCCCACTGAGAGGCGGAAGTCCAACCCTCAGCTTGTTTAGGCTCATGCAGTGTGGTACCGCTGTACAAATCAGTCGGTTTGGAACTGTACACCCCAATCCCCTGTAAAATCCAACCTGAGGGAATACTAAGTGGGATAGCCCAGGATGTGGTGAAAACACTTGATAAATGGCTTGGGTTTGAAAACTTGAAGCAGATTGGTCACATATGCCAATGATACCACACTAAGAGGCACAGAGTCCAAGGAGGCAGTTCAGAAATTTAATTGACAGAGTCTGTGTGGACAGAAATTCGGAAGATGATTTTTAACGTGAATAAGTAACAGACAGCACATAGAGAAAAACTAGGAAAGATACCTGGGAAATAACTCCCTTCTTTGAACTTGCCTCAAATTTGGTCTGAATGTGATTGTGGCAAAAGTGATGGAAAATGTAGGCGGTGAGGCATATTGCCTCATCACTCGACTGAAATTGCCCTTCCCCCTACTCCATGCTAGGTGCACCTCCTCCCTGCTCACTGCAAAGTAGTTGGGAGTGGGATTCCATTTCTGCCTGTGTTACCAGCCCTTACTTGGGCCTCCAAGGGTAAGTTGGCAGCAGGCCCCATGAACGGGCCTGTTGAAGGCCCCACAACCCCATCTGAGGCCTTCAGTGTAACATCTGTTGGGATCTTCAGGGTGCTTCTGCTTGTTTGAAGATGCTCCTTCTTCACCTGGTGCTGCTATATGGAGATATTCCATCCTCACATCGGTGAGTTTCCTTTTGGTGATCCCACTTGGAGCCATGTATAATCAATGAATGGGGAGGTGATGGCCTTGTGGTATTATCACTAGACTGTTAATCCAGAAACTCAGCTAATGCTCTGGGGACCTGGGTTCAAATCCTGCCACGGCAGATGGTGGAATTTGAATTCAATAAAAAAGTACCTGGAATTAAGAATCTACTGATGACCATGAAACTATTGTCGGAAAAACTCATCTGGTTCATTAGTGTCTTTAGGAAAGGAAATCTGCTGTCCTTGCTGATCTGGCCTACTTGGGACTCCAGAGCCACAGCAATGTGGTTGACTCTCAACTGCCTGCGGGCAACTAAGGATGGGCAATAAATGCTGACCAAACAGCAAGGCCCGTGTCCCATGAATGAATAAATAAAAAGAATCCCTATTCTGCAAAGTGGGTAGAGCGGTTGAATTCCACCCTGTTGGTTCTCTGGCTGAAGAAAATAAATTCTTTGTTCACTAACAAAACACAAAATATGTATTGGTGGTCTTCAAAATAATACATCAAATATCCCAAGTCAAGCAAAATCTGATGCCATGATACATTTTGTAGCAATCATTGAGTCCAGCTGTTTTCCAGCAGGTTTTCTTCCTTTTGTTTCAAAGCCTTTTCCTAATCCCCTCAACTTCCTGCTATATTATTCAGTCACTTAGTCTGCTGTTTGATAGTTTCCATTAAACAATTCATGTTGATGTACAGGAAATATTTTGTTAATGCTTTGATGTGCTAAAACCAGCAGTAATTATAAGGAAGGTTTTGTGTTGCGTCAGTCAGAATAACCAACTAATTGCCAGATTATCCACATGTCATGCTTTCCATTTTCTTTTACATTTACACACTCCATTTTTCTCATTTGTCAAGGTCCATTAAGTATAGCAGTTGTTAAGCGATTCTTTGGGTGTTATTCCCATGTGTTCCCGATGGAAATATTTTCACAATGAGATGCTCCTAAAGCTTTGATGTAGTCTAGGCAGATCACCCTCAATGAAAAGGGTGGAATTTCCTGTGCGTTTGCACTCAGAGAGAGACACACATAATTTGGGATATGAAGCAAGTAACTGGATGCACGACTTCTGGGTTTTATCATTCTATCTTGCTATTTACATGACACTAATTGCAGGAGGTCCTGCATTTCTTGAACTATTGCTGCTGTTACAGTGTAGATACAGTACCACTGGCAACAGTACCTGCCATTCATATAGCATTGAGCTATACTGGTTCACTCACACTGCTTTCTGCTCAGTCAAATTAGAACTCTGTGAAACACGCTTAAATGCACAAAGCAAGCTATTAAAACTGGGATCTGAATGCAAATATTAAAGGGCAGCCCGTCCTCTCGGCTTCAACTACCATCATTAAAAATGTAAAAGCTCAGATTTTACCCCAAATCTGATTTTCATCTTTTCAAAATGCATTCTGTAAGAATAGTCTTGAGATTATTAAAGGAGAATGTCACACTCATTAAGCTATGGGCATGTCTCCCCTGGCATTCCCATTAGTTACCAGATGATTGCTTTTGTTCATTGCTACTCCCAGCTGGTTCCTGAACCTTTGCCAGCAAAAGAGCCAAACAGTTGCAGTGTATTTCCTGTGTGACTGAATAATTTATAAAGAAGTTTATTAGAATTGTTGAAGCAAGAGCTCGTTGCCAAGAAATTGGAAGGGGTACGAAGTTGGGCAGAGTGACAGCTTCCCTGCCGTTTCAAGCAGCATCCCCCACCCCCGCACCGAGGCCTGAACCAAATGGGAAAGATGAGAACAGGGTTGGCTGACAGGTCAGGTTGATGGGGGAGGGAAAAGAAATTCCTGGGAACACGGGACGGATAGCCTCAAATGGATGGGATTTTTTATTGTGGGCTGCTTCTTTGCTTAGAGAAAAAAAGCTGAAAATTTCCTGGGCTTTTATTTTGAGTGGTCTCCCTTCATGGATCAGTGCTGAGGCCATTCACGACCTGGTCCAACTCGGTGGAGCAGGTACAGCACAAGCACAGCCCATCTGAAATTGAATGTTGCATTAGGGGTTCTACAACTGGTGTTGGACTTCGATCACCAGGGGGCGTGATTCTCCCCGCCCGCTGCGCTGTTCTAGCATCAGTGGAGGGCGTTTAGTGGGCGACCTCCGTGCATCTCCCACATGAAGATTTTTTGCCTAATTAGCTCTGCACCGCATATCAGCGCGGAGATGATTTCCATATTAAAATTTGAATTTGAATGTCATTAATGGGCCCGGGATTGAAGTCTCCGAGCCCGCTAGTGACTCCCTGCTGCACCAGAAGTGGTTCCCTCCAGTGGGATTTACAACAGCTCCCCACTAAAGGGAAACTGGTGGCCTGACTCCGCTGGAGGGAACAGAGGCCATGGAGGCCCCCTCAAGGAGGTCGGGGGTAAGGGCGGGTGCCCCCTGGGCACTGCCAGCCTATTACTCCAGTTTTCACCGGGGTGAGGACAGGGATCACTCCTGTGGTGATGCTGAGCCTGGCGTCCTGCAACGAATCTCAACCCCATCACTTCACCAAATCCTGCAATTCACATTGAGTGCTATGTACTCATAGTGTCCTTCTGTCTTTTTAAGGTATCAGCAGCCCACAGCCCAGCAACTCTCAGAGCCCCTGGAGCACAAATGAGGATGAGGGCGTCAGGAAAAACCATCACTGTGCCTATCCGCATCCTCCACTAGTGCAGAGACACACACTTCAGTGTGGGCATAGTTCATGGTTACAGTTAAGGTCACTTTCTGGAGAACACTTCAGAGACTCGTCCCTGTAGCAATTAGAGGCAGGCACAGCCCCGTTCTCTGGCACTTGGAGGGTTGCTGAAGACCAGCCAACTGCTCAGTCCGAGTCAGAGGATGAGTCTCTGGAAGCGGCTGTCATCTCACTGGTGGAATTACGAAAAGAGGCAGCAGAATATTGGGACATCAACCTTGTGCAACATGTTATCAGACCATGGTGTGTCATCAGGGAGATGTGTGTAATTCTTTATTAGGAGAGGATGATGGGTGAGTTCTCAACACTTAGTCATCAAATGAAACCAATGGGAGGGCTCATCAGATATGTGACTCTCCGCACATCTGGGTTTCCTAACTGATAATGTCCCAATCCAAGACATGCATTTTAGGATGATAATCCCATGCCGGTCTGCACATTAGTGGGAATACAGCGCATTTGGAGCAGTGCAACACTATGACGGGTAGGCTTTGTTGCACTCACCCTGAAGTCTCTGGCGAACTGACGGCTGCCCTGTGCTGGAGGGATCGAGAGAAGTGATATTGAGGTAGAGTTGGGTGCTGCGGACAGATGTAACTTCCTGCTCGCGTGTCACAAGATTGGAAGGCCTGGCGAGATGCAGGCAGGTGGCTGTTTTAATGAGATGCAAACAAATGAACGTCACCAGGACCGACCTGTCATTAATCCGCCAATGGGAGAATTGCAACAAAATTTTATGACGGTGGATTTCTGACTTTTTGGCTAGATTCTCCGCTCTCACCTGTCACCAAACCCACCATGGGTGGGGTGAGAGAATTGCACCCTAACATCTGCCTGAGCCAATATAGCATCTAATACACTTCCAGCACAGTTTGAGGGCGGGGAATTATGAGATGAAATTCTGCGTTGCAATATCCATTTTACACCAGTTGGATTACTCCCCCGTGCTCTCAATAGAACTATCAGTTTCACTGTAATGTTGGGCTACAATTACATTAACAATCTATCCTTTAAGTGCTGATCGATATTTGATATAGCATTGGCAACTGACCAAGCACTCTTGATCATTGAGCTGAACATTTGAGTGTCAAATCTTAGTTGTAAGAAATCTGTGTCAGAAGGTATTGGTGAGGTTTTCGAGGTGGCCAGGTACCGTCAGAAATGGCAGACAATACAAGACTCACGAAGCCAGCATCTCAGTTTAAAGACATGATTTTGACCAGTGGCCGCTCGGAGAAATCATCAGGGGGTTGGGGCAGCTCCTGAGATGGAACAGCTAGTCCTCTCCAATGAAATCTGTTATCGACTTTCTTATCAATTATTCCCACCTTTCATTAACTTTAAATCAATCATCTTAAATCTACATAAATCTACAATAATGCCTATCATATACTTTAGCCAATCACATCTTACCCTCTGGCATAATGGCATTTCATTCGTCCTTAGAATCCGGATGTACCTTCCCATTTTGGCTAACTCAACATCCTGTATCCTTTAGTAAATTGATGCCAAACACAAAGTTCAAAGTGAATTTTCCCATAAGTTCCCCTGCAGGTCACTACCAAACCAGATTAACACATGATCCCACATCTGGCCATGCATCCATCTTATCTGGACAGTGAACAAACCCTACTCATGAAGTTTGATTAAGTGTTCTGAATGTTCTTACCATTAGAAACTCTGCTGATAAAACCTTGTATATTTCCAAGGTTTCAGTATTCCCTTGGAAAATGACTTTGTCCTAAAGCCCTTTATCATGATGCTTTGCACCAATCTGCCTTTGGCTAAAGTGAACATTGATTCTTAAAAATACATTAATATATTCAAAATATCAGCATATGTGTTTTTAAATCATAATCACTTGTTTAAATCTCTTACTGCATTTTATATGTGTTTAAACTGCTTTCTTGTTAGCTTATAAGTCCATTTTAAAGTCATTTCACTCAATGCTGGTAGTTCTGTCAGTGTCTTAATGTCTAATGGTTTAAAAATCTTTACTAACCTATTAGGATTTCTTCCTCTTACAGAGATCATCTTCAAGTTTGGTTGGTGCCACTTCTTTAATACACTCGGAATACATTCTGACCCAACCGGAAAACAGGCTATTTTAGAGAGGATTAATTCATGCTGTCATAATAAAGGATCCTCTAGGGAAGACTGATCATAACATGAAAAAAATAACATTCCATTTCAGAGTGAGAAACTTCGGTATGATAGGTAGAAAACATGTTGTGAGGAGGACACAAAGATTCTGTAAATGGATGTAGATAGGTTAGGTGAGTAGGCAAAAATCTGACTTTTGAATGGACCCACCTTGCATTAAGTTGATCTTTCTCTATGCCCTAGCTATAACTGTAACACTACATTCTGCACTCTTTTGTTTCCTTCTCTATGAACGGTATGCTTTGTCTGTATAGTGCACAAGAAACAATACTTTTCACTATATTAATACATGTGACAATAATATGTCAAATCAAATCAAATCAAAAGATGAGGATAATAAGGGAAAATCTAGATGTACAACATGAATAACACAAAGTTATAATGTAGGTACACTGAATAATTGGAGAGGCAAATGCAATATGGGCATTTATTGGAAGGGGGATGGATAAAGGAGTTGTCTTTTTCATGAGGAATGGTTGAACAGGTTGGGTGTTTATTCATTGGAGTTGAGAAGGATGAAAAGTGGTCTTATTCATACATATAAGATTCTGAGGGACTTGGACAGGGTAGATGTTGAGAGGTATTTTCTACTCAGGGTGGGGATCTAGAACCAGGGGGCACAGTTCCAGAGTTTTATAAAATGAAGATGCGGAGGAATTTCATCTCTCTCTGGACTTCTCCTCCCCAAAGAGCTGTGGAGGTGGAATCATTGATTATATTCAAGATATAGTGAGTTACATTTTTGATCTACAAGGAATCAAAAGGTTTTTGGAGCAGGCAAGAGATGAGGCATGATCAAAGGAATGGGGTATACCCCAGAATACTGAAAGAAGCAAGAGAGGAAATTGCTGGGGACTTGAGAGAATTTTTTGTATCCTCACTGGCTACAGGGGAGGCCCCAGAGGATTGGAGAATAGCCAATGTTGTTCCTTTCTTTAAGAGGGGTAGCAAGGATAATCCAGGTAATTACAGGCTGGTGAGCCTGACATCAGTGGTAGGGAAATTATTGGAGAGGATTATTCAAGACAGGATTTACTCCCACTTGGAAATCAGTGGATGTATTAGTGAGAGGCAACATAGTTTTGTGAAGGGGAGATCGTGTCTCACTAACTTGATCGAGTTTTTCGAGGAAGTGACGAAGATGATTGATGAGGGTAGGGCAGTGGATGTTGTTTACGTGGACTTCAGTAAGGACTTTGACAAGGTCCCTCATGGCAGACTGGTGCAGAAGGTGAAGTTGCTTGGGATCAGAGGTGAGCTAGCAAGGTGGATACAGAACTGGCTCGACCATAGATCGATCATAGATCACAAACTGCAGGGGATGGGCACAATTGAAATGTGGAGCTTGTTCAAGGAACAGCTACTGCGTGTCCTTAATAAGTATGTACCTGTCTGGCAGGGAGGAAATGGTCGAGTGAGGGAACCGTGGTTTACTAAAGAAGTTGAATCCCTTGTGAAGAGGAAGAAGGAGACTGATGTAAAGATGAGACGTGAAGGCTCAGTTAGGGCACTTGAGAATTACAAGTTAGCCAGGAAGGACCTAAAGAGAGAGCTAAGGAGAGCCAGGAGGGAACATGAGAAGTCTTCGGCAGGTAGGATCAAGGAAAACCCTAAAGCTTTTGATAGGTATGTCAGGAATAAAAGAATGACGAGGGTAAGATTAGGGCCAGTCAAGGACAGTAGTGGGAAGTTGTGCGTGGATTCCGAAAAGATAGGAGAGGCACTAAATGAATATTTTTCGTCAGTATTCACACAGGAAAAAGACAATGTTGTTGAGGAGAATACTGAGATACAGGCTATTGGACTAGACGGGATTGAGGTTCATAAGGACGAGGTGTTAGCAATTCTGGAAAGTGTGAAAATGGATAAGTCCCCTGGGCCAGATGGGATTTATCCTAGGATTCTCTGGGAGGCTAGGGAGGAGATTGCAGAGCCTTTGGCTTTGATCTTTATGTCGTCATTGTCTACAGGAACAGTGCCAGAAGACTGGAGGATAGCAAACGTTGTCCCCTTGTTCAAGAAGGGGAGTAGAGACAACCCTGGTAATTATAGACCAGTGAGCCTTACTTCTGTTGTGGGCAAAGTTTTGGAAAGGACTATAAGAGATAAGATTTATAATCATCTGGAAAGAAATAATTTGATTAGGGATAGTCAACACGGTTTTGTGAAGGGTAGGTCATGCCTCACAAACCTTATTGAGTTCTTTGAGAAGGTGACCAAAGAGGGGGATGAGGGTAAAGCAGTTGATGTGGTGTATATGGATTTCAGTAAAGCGTTTGATAAGGTTCCCCACGATAAGCTATTGCAGAAAATATGGACGCATGGGATTGAGGGTGATTTAGCGATTTGGATCAGAAATTGGCCAGCTGTAAGAAGACAGAGGGTGGTGGTTGATGGGAAATGTTCATCCTGGAGTTCAGTTACTAGTGGTGTACCGCAAGGATCTGTTTTGGGGCCACTACTGTTTGTCATTTTTATAAATGACCCGGATGAGGGCGTAGAAGGATGGGTTCGTAAATTTGCTGATGACACTAAAGTCGGTGGAGTTGTGGACAGTGCAGAAGGATGTTGCAGGTTACAGAGGAACATAGATAAGCTGCAGAGCTGGGCTGCGAGGTGGCAAATGGAGCTTTGGAAGGAGTAACAGGAATACAGAGTACTGGGCTAATGGTAAGATACTTGGTAGTGTGGATGAGCAGAGAGATCTCGGTGTCCATGTGCATAGATCCCTGAAAGTTGGCACCCAGGTTGATAGGGTTGTTAAGAAGGCGTACGGTGTGTTAGCTTTTATTGGTAGAGGGATTGAGTTTCGGAGCCATGAAGTCATGTTGCAGCTGTCCAAAACTATGGTGCGGCTGCACTTGGAGTATTGCGTACTGTTCTGGTCACTGCATTATAGGAAGGATGTGGAAGCATTGGAAAGGGTGCAGAGGAGATTTACCAGGATGTTGCCTGGTATGGTGGGAAGGTCTTTTGAGGAGAGGCTGAGGGACTTGAGGCTGTTTTCGCTAGAGAGAAGAAGGTTAAGAGTTGACTTAATAGAGGCATACAAGATGATCAGAGGATTAGATAGGGTGGACAGTGAGAGCCTTTTTCCTCGGATGGTGATGGCTAGCACGAGGGGACATAGCTTTAAATTGAGGGGTGATAGATATAGGACAGATGTCAGAGGTAGGTTCTTCACTCAGAGAGTAGTAAGGGCGTGGAATGACCTGCCTGCAACAGTAGTGGACTCGCCAACATTGAGGGCATTTAAATGGCCATTGGATAAACATATGGATGATATTGGAATAGTGTAGGTTAGATGGGCTTTAGATTGGTTTCACAGGTCGGCGCAACATCGAGGGCCAAAGGGCCTGTACTGCGCTGTAATGTTCTATGTTCTATGTTCTATAGAAGACAGAGGGTAGTAGTGGAAGGGTGCATTTCTGAATGGAGAGCTGTGACAAGTGGCATTCCTCAGGGATCAGTGCTGGGACCTTTGCTGTTTGTAATATATATAAATGATTTGGAGGAAAATGTAACTGGTTTGATTAGTAAGTTTGAGGACAACACAAAGGTTGGTGGATTTGCAGATAGCAATGAGGACCATCAGAGGATACAGCAGGATATAAATCGGTTGGAGACTTGGGCGGAGAGATGGCAGATGGAGTTTAATCTGGGCTAAATGTGAGGTAATGCATTTTGGAAGGTCTAATACAGATAGGAAATATACAGTAAAAGGCAGAACCCTTAAGAGTATTGATAGGCAGAGGGACCTGGGTGTACAGGTACACAGGTCACTGAAAGTGGCAATGGAGGTGGAGAAGGTAGTCAAGAAGGCATACGGCATGCTTGCCTTCATCAGCTGGGGCATTGAGTTTAAAAATTGGCAAGTCATGTTGCAGCTTTATAGAACTTTAGTTCGGCCGCACCTGGAATATAGTATTCAACTCTGATTGCCACACTACCAGAAGGATGTGGAGGCTTTAGAGAGGGTACATAAAAGATTTACCAGGATATTGCCTGAATTGGAGGGCATTAGCTATGAGGAGAGGTTGGAGAAACTTGGCTTGTTCTCATTGGAACGATGGAGGTTGAGGGGCGACCTGATGGAAGTGTACAAGATTATGAGGGGCATGGACAGAGTGGATAGTCAGAAGCTTTTCCCCAGGGTGGAAGAGTCAATTACTAGGGGGCACAGGTTTAAGGTGCGAGGGGCAAGGTTTAAAGGAGATGTATGAGGGAAGTTTTTTACACAGAGGGTGGTGGGTGCCTGGAACTCGCTGTCGGAGGAGGTAGTGGAAGCAGATACGATAGTGACATTTAAGGGGCATCTTGACAAATACATGAATAGGATGGGAATAGAGGGATACAGTCCCTGGAAGGGTAGAGGGTTTTAATTCAGTTGGGCAGCATGGTCAGTGCAGGCTTGGAGGGCGCCAGGGTCTGTTCCTGTGCTGTAATTTTCTTTGTTCTTTGTTCTTTGTAGAACAGCCATGATCTTATTGAATGGAGGAACAGACTCAATGGTCCATATGGCCTACTCCTGTCCCTATTTGTGTATATTCTTGTATTGTAACTAATAATTAGTAAGGGGGATAAGGGGCAACCTGCGTATGTAAAGTATTAGGATTTTCAGAAAGCATTTGATAAAGTCCAACCCCTGGGTGGGGTGGCACTTGCTCAGTTCCATTTTTATCTAACTGTAGTCAAGGGGTCAACTGCAATTACTCCCCTTTCCTGCTCTTGCACTATTACCTCTGGTGTCCCCAAAGATCTATCCTGGGCACCCTCCTATTTCCACATGCCATCCCGCAGTGTCATCTTCCAAAACTACGTTACACTGGCAACACCCAACTCTACCTTAATAACACCTCTCTCGATCCCTCCAGCATCTCTAACTTGTCATAGGCTGCTTGCCCGACAAGCAATACTGGATGAACAGAAATTTCTTCCAACTGTATAGTGAGAAGGTTAAAGCCTTTGTGGGGAATTTATCCATTCCAGTGCAGGTAGGTTTGGAGGCTGGGTTTGGGCTGGGAGAATATGTGGGAGCCATGTCAGGACAGCTGCCTGAAATCTTCCTGCCGCAGGGGCTGGGAACAAAGTTGACAGCCTATTCACCGATGTGGGGAACCAATTAAAGGCCAGTTTCCACTCTTTTTTGAGTTTGACCAATTAAACTAAATTAAAGAAACTGAGGGACAAAGCGTGAAAGGCAGCCTCTTAAAAGGGAATGGCCAGAAACAAAAACAAAGCACTAATGAAATTTAAAACATCAAACCAAAAGGTGATTAATGGGGTCGATAATGCACTCCAGTCCCAGCGGTGCCCAATGGGCACGGAAGGCCTTGATGGTGCCCATGGACACCGCATGCTCTCTCTACAGGGTCACCTGGCCACAAATGTAGCCGCAGAAGAGGGGCAGATGATCCTTTCAGTCACCCGCTTCCTGGACCTGTTGATGGCAAATTTGGCCAGTCCCAGAAGCAGGCTCATGAGGAGGTCCTCCTCCTTAGCCGGCCCCTTCCGCACCGGCTGCCTGTAGATCAGGAACACGGAGCTGGAGTGTAAACAAAACTGTAACAGAGAATTTCTTAAATAACTGAAAAGGAAGCCTAAAACACCCTATATAAACATGGTCCACTGCACTGGCTCCACAAAACTGCAAGTTTCTTGGGAGTCCGTGAACCGGCGCAACCTATGATTGTATGGTACTGCTGCGTGCAACACCCTCCACCCATGTACCTGATGTTAAGGAAGAGGGCTCCTCTGTAGAGGGATCTCCACTGGGGGCACCTGCCGCCGGAAGGAAACGAAGCACATGTCCAGGTGACAGCAAGGAAATGGAAAGTGTGCAGCAGCAGCCCATACAGGAAACTCCTCCATGCTGTGGTAAAGGGCACGGAGGGCATTTCCTTGAGGTGGCTCAGACTGTGGGGCTCCAGCCCCATTGGGGTGGGGGGTCGGGGAGTCAAGACTTAGGGCCGATGTGAAATTCCGTCCAAACAGGGGTACGCTCAGATGGGATTTTACCGCACAGCTGCACCTCCTCGAGACCACGTGTCGGGTCTGAGCATGACTGCTTTGAGGTTGTGGATGGCATTGGTTGTGAGCCGGATGCTCATCGCCACACGTTAAACCAACACATGGGGCGTCATCCAGCCTACTTTTCCACCACCCAGTATGTCCCCAACCCTGGTTATCCCAGCAACACAATAAGAGTTTTAACAACACCAGGTTAAAGTCCAACAGGTTTATTTGGTAGCAAATACCATTAGCTTTCGGAGCGCTGTTCCTTCGTCAGATGGAGTGGAAATCTTTGATGAAGGAGCAGCACTCCGAAAGCTAATGGTATTTGCTACCAAATAAACCTATTGGACTTTAACCTGGTGTTGTTAAAACTCTTACTGTGTTCACCCCAGTCCAACACCGGCATCTCCACATCATGATTATCCCAGCAACCACAGCCCGCCTCTCTGCCAGCCACCTGAACTGGTAATCATGGAGGAGCGGATTCTTGAGCAGCGGCACCTGAATGACAACCGCTGCTTCAGTCGGGGGAGAACTGCGGCACAAGGATTTGAGAAGGTCCCAGAATTCGAGAAGGCCCTGATAAAAGATGGGCAATGCGTGCAAGAAGTCACAAAGGTTTACAAACAGGAGCTGCACACTGTAATTCAGGCCATGCACCTGGTGGAAGAAATGTGTTACCAGGGCACGCCATCGAGGAGGGGGCTCAACATAAAGATACTGCTGAAGGGTCTGAAGTCGGAAGGTTGCCACCTTGGTGCGAAGGCACACTAATGCCTGGCCACCCTCCCTAACAACCAGTTTCCAATGCTGGTCCTTGTGGTATTATTGGTATTCCCTGCCACATAGAGCCATGGATATTTAGTTGTTGAGTACATTCAAATCAGAGATCAACAGATTTTTGGATATTAAGGAAATCAAGGGATATGAGAATGGTGCAGGAAGGTGCAGCTGAAGTAAAAGATTAGCTGTGATCTTATTAAATGTTGGAGCAGGTTTGAAAGGCTGAACAGCCTATTCCAGCCCTATTTCTTACAATCTTATGATTCTTAAATATGCTGTATGCTATTTGACCATAGACAACTACTGATTAGGATGAGGCACATTATCAGCTGGCAGGAAGTTAGTTTACAGGAGGACCAGCTGTAATTTTATTCGGACCATATTAGAAGTTTGGTTTTGTGAAACGTAAGTTACCTGTACATGTTTTTATTTTGGCAGTGGAGTCATCCTCTGACCTTTCCAGCTAAAATATAACCCCTGCAATCAAAATTCTGGATTATGGGGATTCACTGTTGGTGTTCTTTTTCTCTGCAGGGTGGAAGGGGAATGATTAGAGGGATGCTCGGTTGGCTTAACTGCATCAGAGACTGCCGACCCTTGCTCTTATCCATGCAGCTGTGTCTGTAGGTACAGTTAACTTGTAGTATAAAGATCTGACACATTCAGGGTTAATGTGGGACTGAGTACAGTATCGCCCAGACAGTGATGATTGAAGACACAAGACGCAGATCCAGGAGTCAGTGCATTGTTGAGCAGACTGATAAAGATCTAAACATGGAGACAGCTCCTAGCCTGCCCCTTACTGTACATGTGTAAATACTTCTATTTGTTAATAAAGGCTAGAATTTTCCATTACCCCACTGTGAATTTCCCTGTGGAGGGGCCTGCGAGTCACTGAAATCTTCCTTCACATCGACAGGACCAGAAGGTCCCACCGGCTTTAAAGGGCTAGAAAATTCTGGCCAAAGGTTCACAGTTAAACTATTAAAAAGACACCTTTAAGAGAGTTCTGTAACCAACACCCTCCTTCCAGAATATATGAGAATTTCTGTCTTTGCAGGCTTCACTTCACGAAGGAAGCTGTGAAAAAGTGTCCTATTTTGATTTGACCCACAAACAATCCCTGACTGATCCTGCGTCACTGGAGAAAGGCAGAGGAAAGGCATGTGCCGTTTTTCTGAGTTAATTTTCTCAATCAGTAACAATTTTCCAGCCACCCCACCCTCTCTCTGCTTGTCTCTTGTTGGCTATATGGGCCACAAAACTTTCTGCAAACGATCTCAATATTTGATTCCTCCAGCAAGCTGAAACTAACTAAATGAACTAGTTGTGAATTAGAGCGTAAACCCTCTAAAGCTTCAATCTGAATAATCAGGATAGATGCGTCATTTGGGCTTATGACTTCTGTGAAACATAGAATGCAAATATCTCTGGAGTTGCCGGAATTGCATGCTTCTTCGAAGTGTTTTATAAAATTAATTTACAGGAGGCAGGCGTCACTGGCTATGCCAACCAACAATGGTTTCATGGTGATCATTAGATTTTTAATTTCAGATGTATTGAGTTTAAATTCCACTACTTGCCATGGTGGGATTCGAACCCAGATCCCCAGAACATTACCCTGGGTCTTTATATTACCAGTCAAGGGATAATACCACTGTGCCACTACTTCCCCCTATGCACAATGCGTTATGCGCAATGGCACATGTATGGATAGTAAACTTTGCCGCAGCCTTATTTTAGGCTGACCTGAATGCTCTATACTAACAGAAAAAAAACTTTTGGTGTTTTTCATGGCCTCTTTCTTTTTATATAAGCCCTTTGAGGTTACAATCCTATATTCTACAGCTGAAGATGTATGTGAGCTGGCTCTCCAACTAAAAGGTTCCTGCTTTTCTTCTGCCACTACATGCATCATTCATACACTGGGCCTGATTTTACCATTTTGAGTCTAAGTGCCGAATCTGGGCGTCAAATAGATCCGCGCCTGGAATCCTCTTTCCAGCGCGCCCATACGCGTTTTGCCGGCTCCGGTCCGATTCGTGCTGTGGGCGGGGCTTAGCGCTGGTGGACCGATCGGAGCTCTGAACTGCGCATGTGCAGTTTGAAAAAAATCTGACAGAGCGTGCCTGGGCGCGAAAGAAAAAAAAAGCAGAAAGCGGAGAGAGTGGCTCTCTGACGATCATCCTCTGGTCGGGGGAGGGGGGGTGGGAGGAGGAGGGGGGGGCGGGACCCAGATCATCCTCTGGTCGGGGGAGGGTCCGCTGCAAGTCTGCGGCCGATCCCTCCTCCCGGAGTGGATGTGCGGCCATGCCATCCCACAAAACCTTCAGGATGAAGCGATTCCTCGCTGAGAAGATGAAGCAGAACCGGCCAATTCCACAGTGGATCCGCATGAGAACCGGCAACAAGATCAGTACACGTCCAAGAGGAGACACTGGAGAAGGACCAAGCTGGGCCTGTAAAGGGATACACCATCACTGGTACACTACCAGCCACAGATTACTCTTCCCTGCAGGGGCAAGAGAGCGGGAGAGATGGCTGTGGCTGGTAGTGTACCAGTGATGGTGTATCCCTTTACAGGCCCAGCTTGGTCCTTCTCCAGTATCTCTTCTTGGACTTGAACTGATCTTGTTGCCGGGTTTCATGCGGATCCACTGTGAAATCGGCCGGTTCTGCTTCATCTTCTCAGCGAGGAATCGCTTCATCCTGAAGGTTTTGTGGGGTGGCATGGCCGCACGTCCACTCCGGGAGGAGGGATCGGCCGCAGACTGGCAGCGGCCCCCCCCTCCCCCCAACCAGAGGATGACCTGGGTCAGAGAGCCGTTGCAGACTCTGACCCCGCTCTTCGGAAGCTGCAGCGACGACTTCAGACTTTTATTTTCCAGGTCGCTGACAGCACGGATGCGGAACGGACCAGAAGACGGTAAAGTGGGATTTGGCGGTAGAGTTGGGCGCGCGGTTCATTAAGTCGATTTAAATGCATGCAAATGTATTTAAATCGTCGGGCCGCCCGATTCGGGCGCGGGCTGGACCCGCACCCGAATCGGGTGTCGGTAAAGGCACGATCTGCTCGGAATTGGGTGCAGATCGCGGTATAGGCCCGACGCCCAACTTTACCGCGATTTCGCGCCCGAAAATGGGCGCCAGGTTTTGGTAAAATCGGGCCCACTGTATATCGCAAGGGGCAGTTTGCTTAATTTAATAACCGAAACTCCATAAGATGTTATGGAGTTCTGATGATGCTTGTTACAGAGGAGTGAAAGGCCTTATGGTAGGTGCGGAGGGGTTGAATAGTTCTTCTCTTTTCCCTCTCCTTGTTGGATCGCAACAGACTTTTTTTTGTTAAAAATGGATATACTTGCTATTCTATGAGTGTTTAATTGTTTATGTGCTATGACCATAAAGATATGATCTGGCAGATTTCTTTGAGTTTTTAAAAAGAAAAGAGGATTGTACAATAACGCGCTCTTAGTAAAATAATAAAAAATCTCCTCGAGTCATATAGAAATTCGGTCCACCATATCTATGCCGACCATCAAATACCAATCTGTACCAATCCTATTGACCAGCACTTTGTCCATAGCGTACTATGCCTTGGCAATGTAAGTTCTCCGACTTTCGTACACACAACTGAAGTCCACACACGTGCACAAAATGATTAAAGAGTGGGGAGGATATCGAGCAAGTTAGAGTCCAGTAAAATTCGAGTGTTGGTGATTTGGCTGGTTTCAGGGTAAATTTTATGGTCTTGCTCCTTTTACCCTATGATATTGCTGTTATGACATTGAGATGGTTTACAATTGTGGATGGATGACTCATCTGTTCTTCTGGAGACAGTACAGCTGAATTGAGACCTTTTTAAAATCTCTGTGGTATACGGGTTGTCAAAATCAGTAGACAAGTCTCCAAATTTGCCAGTAGGATGGAATGTGACAGAGAGGAGGGGGCTGAACCCACTCAGGGTCTTGTTCCTTCAGCATCTCAGTTCCATGTCCAGTTCTGCAGAGAAAACTGGTGCTTACATACACAAAAGGTTAGCCTGTCACATGACTTCCAACTGCCCAGTGACCCAAATATGGCCATGGCTAATATATTCCAGTTATCTTAGTTAGATCATTGCTGGGAACTCTCTTTCAGTCAGAGTCCCATTGTCCAAGTGATCGTGTCTAATGGCTTGTCTCCACCCAATACCCAGCTGATTGTCTGGATATTTTGCGAATGGGAAATGAGATTGCTCCAACACATTCTCTTTCAAAGTCATTCTTCCTGTTGTGGCTTTGGAGACATGCTGGGTGGGATTTTATGGTCTCGCTCATCCTGAAACCTTAAAATCTCGCCCGAGGTCAACTAACCTTCCCATTGTCCACCTGCTCTGGTTCCCATGATGGGCGGGATGGAAAGTTCTGGCTGTTGTCTCTATTTTAATGATGTTGGAATGCAGAAGATGCAGTAACACAAATGTGCAGCCAACTTTGACTGTGATCCCAAGTCACTGGAATGCAGCTTTAGTTAAAAAAAAACTGATTAGTGATTTCCATCCAGCCAATTCAAAAGTCATTTGTGAATATAGAGCTTGGTTTCAGAACAATGCATTTGCTTCTTGGAAGCCAGTGGACCTATGGTTGCTTTGATAGCAATGGAAGAGGAACACTAGTTTGAATTCTGATTGAAAGACATCCTTTCAAAAAGAAATCACATAGTTAATAGATTTTTCTGGAATATACATTTAAGAGTAAGTGAGTGAGTGCTTCAGTGGTGGAAAAATAACAGGAGACAAATAACTTTACACTTGGCTTCTGGGAGCCTTCCAGCTTTATGATACCACAGCCCTTCTATGTTCTCAGGCCTCGTGACCACAAAGAATTATTGACCCTAATTGGCCGATGCACTTCTGACATTGCCTGACATTGCCCTGGCAGCAACGATGTTCCAGCGGTGTAGGACGTTTGGAACCCAGAACTGCAACCCCAGTTTCCAGGATAAGGATTTTATCTTGTATTTTTAGCAGATTCCCTGTGGAGTTCCTGGTGCCAAGATGTTGGTTTTTTCCCAAAACAGTTCATGTATCCACACAGTTAGCACATTTGTTCAATTTTCCACTACCAGAACATATCAGCTGTGGAGCCAGGCAATTTTATTATCTCATGCTTTTTCATATTTCTTTTCATTTTAATCCATGGAGTCAACTTCATTTATTCTACAAAACAATTAGAAAAGCCAATCAATGTGGAGGAATATCTTCTGGTGAGGATATCTTATCCACAACTATACTCTTTAGGTTAAGCATTTCAACAATCACACAAAGGGCAGGATTTTCCAGTTGCATTCGCCCCAAGACAAGAAAATCCTGCCCAAGGTCAACGGACCTTTACATGGTTCTGTCCTGCCCGCTACAAATCCCATGGCAGGCAGGATAGGAAAATTCCGCCCAAAACGTTTCAATTGACAAAACAACCAGATCGTCACTTCTTTCAGATTTTAAAAAAAGTCTTCTTTATTTTACACAACCTTATGTGTGAAACAGTTGACAAACGTAATCCTGAAACAAGGAAATTATTTAACTGTTTACCCGGCACAAGGGAGCAGGGATGAAAACTTTCTGGGTTTTTATACCACATCTGGCTTCTCCAGGGCTTTCAGAGATTCAAGAATATTAAAATGTGTGCATCACATTATAATGGCAATCCAACTTCCGTAAATGTGTTAGTAGTTAATATTGCGTATAATGTTACTCATTGCTTGACTAATTCCTTTAAACATGTTTTTGTACAGCAGGGATTTCATTGTTAATGTGGTAACATGCTCATTCTGCAAACTAAGTTACTACCTCACACTTTGAAACTTGTAGCTCTGACCGTTAAATAAGAAACAAAAGCTACGTTCAGTTTGAGGCATGCATCCACAGCTCTGTTTACTTTTAATATTAATGACACATCTTATATGAAACTGAATTTGTTGCCTTGTGGGGAGTTGCCAGCTAATTTTCCTTTCTTCAAACTGCTCCAGTGAAATCAAGATGGGTAAGGACAGGACGTCCCATAGACCACAGTATCAGCCGATACAGATGAATTGGGAGCCAATATGGAGCCACCCAAGCCTGGCAATAACTATGAGTTGAATACTGTTGCATGGAATTTGGTGAAATAGATTGTTGAAATAATGAAACCACACGCGTTTTAACCTGAATTATCAAATAAGTGAGATAAGAGTGATTAAAAGCTGATCTTTCTTCTGTTTTGCAACCAAATTAGTACAAACTTATATCTTGAAAAAAATAAATGCCTATAACTATCATAAAGATCAATGCTCAGAGATGATGCCAGCTTCATGAAATTTTATCTGTGCACAGCTGCTTTTGGACATTAAATAGGGGAAAATTGCTTTCTCATGTGAGAAAGTATTTGCATTTTCCTTGGCTCCCTGGCAGAGATGTAGATCTGGAGAAAAGTGAACTTTAGCACCTGAGTCAGAGCAAAAGTATATTTTCCCACAAGCAAATAGGATTTATCTCCAGTGAGATCGGAACCAATTGTGTGATGCAGACAATGTGTCATGCTGGCTGTCTGCTTCACAGGGAGTTGCAAGCAACCAGAAATTGTGAATTATCAAAGAACACTTTAAGACTGCTATTAAATGAAAGAAAAGTCAAAAAATGTAATATTGCGACTCCCTGATGTTCAAAGAGCACCCCACTAGTACTACTGAGAACACTTTCAAATCTCTGATTTAAATGATTTCAATAACTATATAAACCGTTACACTGAAACCCTCAGCACGTACAGTGCTTTGAAGTAAGATGTAGATGGTTCAAATGGAGGATTGTGTGTTAACCCTTCAATCTTCCTTTCTAATCTATGTAGTTCATCGTACCAACAAAGCTATTTATTCTGTTTTATAGTATATGGCCATATACATGAATAATAGAAATTCTCTCCTGACATTTTAATAGAAATCCATGATTTTTCTCAGCAGTATGCAAGACTAGACAGAAAACATTCACATTTGGTAACATATATTTTAGGAACAAGTGCTCATAACTATAATCCCATTACACTGACAAATGGAGTGTTAACTGAATAGTTTTCCAAATAAGCTTATAATTTGCTCCATGGGTTCACTTTCTTATCAATGTTAGGTCATGATTGACCCATTGGCTACAATGGGCTATTTTGCATATACAGTAAATGGAAATGATTCGAAGACGCCATGAAAAGTACAGCTATTACTTGTAGTACAATACAGGGCAAAAAAAAAATCCTTCCATGATTTTGTTAAATTGTCAAGATTTTAGGCACAGTAGATCATTTGTTCACCATCATTTTACCGCTCAACCAATCAGAGTGAAACTCTGATGCGTAAATCGACCTGTACATTGTACTTTATTAAATTAACAAATTCTTATCATCCAGTCAACCAGTTCGACCCATGAAGATTGCTGGAGCTCTACAATTGCAAATATAGTTTTGCAAATGTGTGATGTATCACATTGGGCCCGATTTTACCATTTTCATTCTAAGTGCCGAATCTGGGCGTAGTACAGATTCGACTTAGAAATCCGCTTTCAGGCGCCCCCAAAGGCTCTCAGCCATCTCCAGTCCGATTTGCGCTCTGGGCGGGGCTTGGCGCTGCCGGAGCTCTGAACTGCGCATGCGCGATTAGAAAAAATTTCGAAAAAGCACGCCCGTGTCGGATGGTTCCCGAGCCGCAGAAAGCGGGGCGGGGGGGTGGTGATGCGCAGATGGATCTCTGGTGGGGGGGTGGGGGACGTGGGGGGTCTGCTACCACTCTGCGGGCGATCGGTGGGGGGAGGGGGGGCAGGGGTGGCAATCGGTCTAGGTAGCGGGAGGTGGTGGATAAGGGGGACAGTGATGTGTGTGTGTGTCCCTTATTCACCCCCCCACTACACAGACCGATCGCCACCCCTGCCCCCCTCCCCCCCACCGATTGCCCGCAGAGTGGCAGCGGACCCCCTGCCCCCCCCACCAGAGATCCATCTCCTCCCCCACCAGAGATCCATCTGCCCCCCCACCAGAGATCCATCTGCCCCCCCTCCCCGAGATACATCTTACCCGCCTCCCTCCTCCCCTCCACAAGACAATGAACTGGCCTCACTCCTCCTCTCCCATAGAGAATGGTCTGGCCTCACTCCCCCCCCCCCCCCACAATGATCTGGCTCACTCCACCCTCCCCAGACGATGATCTGGCCTCACTCTCCCCCCCGCCCCCCCCCCCCCCAGACGATGATCTGACCTCACTTCCCCTCCCACGACAACGAACATGCCTCACTCCCCCTACCCAGAGAATGGTCTGGCCTCACTCCCCCTCCCCTCCAGAGGAACATCTGACCCACCTCCCCCCCACCACCAGACAACGATCAGGCCCCCCCCACCGCACCAGACAACGATTGGCCTCCCTCCCGCCAAAGGTACATCTGACCCGCCTCCTCCTCCTCCCCCCTCCCCCCAACCAGACAACAATCTGACCTCACTCCCCTCCTCCCCCCTCCAACCAGAGAATGATCTGACCTGCCTCCCTCCTCCCCCCCACCACTGATCTGTGTCAGAGAGCCGTTGGAAGCTCTGAACGCACCCTTCAGAGGCTGGCGCACCCGACTCAGACTTTTATGTCGCAGGTCCCTAAAAGCGCGGTTCCGGATCGGCAAACATGGTGGTAAAAGGGGAAATGCTGATAGAGTCGGGCGGGCAGTTTATTAATTCAATTTAAATGCATGCAAATGCATTTAAATCGCCGCTGCGCCCGATTTGGGCGTGGAACGGATCCCCGCCATTTGCGGGTCTCGGTAAAGTGGCGATCTGCGCGGACGCGGGTGCAGATCGCGATAAAGGCCTCACAGCTGACTTATCCGCGATTTCGTGCCCGAAAACAGGTGCAAATTGTTGGTAAAATCGGGCCCATTGTGTAACATAATGCTGATCCCTGTATTAACACCAGGGATTAACCAATTGGACCATTTAATAAATATTTCCACTATCACTGCCTTATGTCAAATATATCAAGCTGGGTCAAACAGCGTTTCTTTTTTCTAAAAGATAGATGACTTGGTTAAAACAAACTCACTCCTATTTAGGTTAATAGTCAGGAATTGATGCCCATGCTGCTCTATGCTAATATTAGCTTGAACCATTCAACAACTCATTCGGTATTCCAGTAGCGTCAGTTCAAGCCTAATCCTGGAATAGGGCTTGAACCAAAACGTTCTGACTCAGAGGAGAGATGCTACAAATGAATGAAGCTGATGTGTCAACCAGTTCACTATCTGCTTTGTGACTTAAATTGTTTCTGGAACATCTCAGACTAAATTACAAGCTGATTCCTCCTTGAAGATTTTGGATTTCAGATCTTTATGGCAACAGAGTTTTGATTTATACACTACTGATGTTTCTCAAACCCATATTACAGTCTGCCTTCATCAAAAGGATACATTCATCTTGGTTTAATAATGTCAGGCCTTCTTATTTTATACATCTATTCTTTGAATCAGTAGGTTTTTCTGCAGTTTAGTACAATCTGCAGCTTTTCCCAATATCACAAGGCTTGTCCAATTAATGTATGTACAGGTATTTTAGCAACATTTTGGACAATTAAACCAAATTATGTAAATTTATATTCAGGGAAAATAAATAATTCTGAAATGAAAGCAAAAGATTTCCTGTCTCTGGTAAGATCCAGGGAGTCTGTCGGCACCTGTAAACAGATAAGGTGGATCACAGGGCTGAATATTTCTCCTGTTGGGCATGCGCAGTTGTCCCTGCAGCACAATTTCATGCTGGCTGACCAACTGACGGGCTCAGTGAAAGGCTGAGCATTACTGGGGAGGGTGGGAGGAGGCTGGGCACTGAGAAAAGGAAGGGTGTAGGCTGGTGCTTCCAATGTGTTCCCTCAGTGGGACAGCCACTGGAGACTGTCTCAGAACTGTCTCAGACCCATGAAAAACAAATAGCGATGGGTAAACTGTGCAAAGAGTCTCTAGGAAGTACATTCAAACACTGTCCCCAGACACATTTTTAAATTTTATTTCATCCCGCCGCCCTGGATCAAGGTTGAAACTAAAACATAAAAGTCTGCCTGGCCAATCGGCCCACCTGCCAACCACAAAAGCAGACGAGCCACGTTAAATCCTGTTCAATTGGCCGTTTAATGGACTACATTGCTTGCTTGAATGGCGGTGGATGTGCTTCCTACTTGCGCGCCTGCTCACTGACCGATATATTGTGCAAGTACATGGGAACACCAGCACCTGCAAGTTCCCCTCCAAGCCACTCAGCACCCTGACTTGGAAATATATCGCCGTTCCTTCGCAGTCGCTGGGTCAAAATCCTGGAATTCCCTCCCTAGTGGCATTGTGGGTCAACCCACAGCACACGGACTGCAGCAATTCAAGAAGGCAGCTCACCACCACCTTCTCAAGGGCAACGAGGGATGGGCAAGTCCCACAAATGAATGTCTGACACTGCCTGATGTCTTTTTGCCTGATTTCACCAGCTTCTGGGTTGGGTCTGTGCCTAAGCAACGTAAATTCTGGGCATGATATTTCAGTTGTACATTTGTCCAAAAGCACCGAATTTTCATCTCTAATGAAGGACACACACTGAGAGTATCATAAACTGCCTTTTTACAGATAGTAAGAAGTCTCACAACACCAGGTTAAAGTCCAACAGGTTTATTTGGTAGCAAATACCATAAGCTTTCGGTTTATTTGGTAGCAAATACCATAAGCTTTCAGAGCACAGTGCTCCGAAAGCTTATGGTATTTGCTACCAAATAAACCTGTTGAACTTTAACCTGGTGTTGTGAGACTTCTTACTGTGTTCACCCCAGTCCAACGCCGGCATCTCCACATCATTTTTACAGATAGCACAGTGGTTAGCACTGCTGCATCATAGCACCAATGACTTAGGTTCAATTCTAGCCTTGGGTCACTGTCTTTGTGGAGTTTGCACGTTACATAGAAACATAGAAGATAGCAGCAGGAGGAGGCCATTTGGCCCTTCGAGCCTGCTCCGCCATTCATTATCATCATGGCTGATCATCCTACTCAATAGCCTAATCTAGCTTTCTCCCCATAACTTTTGATCCCATTTCTCCCAAGTGCTATATCTAGCCGCCTCTTGAATACATTCAATGTTTTGGCACGTTCTACCCTGTCTGCATAGGTTTCCTCTGGGGGCTCTGATTTTCTCCCACAGTCCAAAGATGTGCGGGTTAGATGGATTGGCCATGCAAATTTGCCCCTTAGTATCAGGGGGCTTAGCAAGGTAAATACGTGGCATTATGGGGATAGGGTGGGATTGGTATCAGTGCAGGCTCAATATGCTGAATGGCCTCCTTCTGCACTGGAGGGATTCTATGATTCTATAAAAGAACATAATTATGGACATACCATGAAAAAAATTAAGACTTTTATTTTAGAGAATATTTGGAAATAATTATTTTAGTTTCTTTCATTAAGGAATTGATTTAAGGAAAACTGAAAATGAGGAAATGATTCAGAGGATCATAAGGCGATGCAGGGTAAAGGTATAATGAAAATGAAGGCTGAGAGTGACATGAACATCAAGACTGCATCAGATTTCAGGCCACAGGAAAGGCAAATAAAAACTAGAACCCCTGAGCTGCTTTTGCTCCACATCTGTCTCTTCGATAGCCATGCTGATGTACATGTAAATGGACTGCCTTGGAGGAACAAGCTAGGCAATCTAATGACCATCTGGGTAGATCCATAACTCCTGCCACTTCTTCATTCAACACTACCATAACACTCAGCAACTTCACCATCAGCCCTGAAACACCTACCTGGGGGGAAGTAGTGAGTCAGAAGCATTTTTGCTAAGTAAATGTAGTTACTAGCAATTAGTTTGACCCATAAATACCCTCTGAAATGGCCCAACAAGCCACTCAGTTCAAAAGCAATTAGGGATACAATGCAGGCTTTACCAGTGACACCCTCTCCCACATCCCATGAAAGAATTTTAGAAAAAACACTGATCACAGATCAGAATGAAGACCTGGGTATGAAAGAAGGTGAGAAATTGCCGAAGTTACTTCTGAGGTGCCGAGGGATCCGTATTCAGGAGCAATGATGAGGAAGCATGGGCTTCATATGCAAGTGGGGAAAACAGTTTCAATTCAGTGGTTGAGCTGAGAGAAAAGTGTGGGCACAGGGCATCCAGAACTTAACCGAGCCAATTTGATTGGCAATGAAATAAACCAAGAGTATCTCTGAAGCTTTTCTCAATACCCAGTGGGTGGCAAGGGAGTATCACAGTTGTCAGCTGCCCTCAGGAAGGTCATGTTGTCTCCCTGATCCGCACTCGGCCTCACAGTAGCTGTTGGCCAGGTGCCTGCAGGCAGGAGGTGGTGGAGAATGCCGGGTTGGGAAATCTTTTGGTGCCTGGAAGGTCAGGGTCATACTTACAGACTGACCAAAGGCATTCCACAAAATGGTCACCCAGCCTGCATTTAGTCTCCTCAATGTCGAGAAGACTGCATTGTGAACAGCGAATACAATAGATCAAAGTGAAGGAGATGAAAGTGATTCCTAATTAATTGGTTGAGAATTGTTACTGCTTATGACTAGGTGGAGATCCACCATTTTTACACTTACAGCAAAGTTTAAATGATTTTTGGCAGAAAATGTGAACTATAGGTGATGCAAAAATATCAAGTTAACCAATAGTATTTTCTATAATTCAAACGTAACAGTGTGGGAAATTAATTTAACTGATCTGTGTGTGAAAAAAATAGATTTGCTCTGCATAATTGGTCAACCTTCTGTACTCCTTAGTCCCACAAGTGGACAATTCAATGCACAGCTGGATTGATAAGAAACAGGTTGTCATTTCTATGAATAAAATTAACTAAAAACGGTAAAATATGTCATTAGACTGTCAAATGCTCAACAATGTGATGGTGTTATGAGAGGTCTGAATTGGAAACAGGAAACAAGAAATAATGCAGAAATCTAATCTCGTTGTAAGCACTGGGACATTAGTAAGTTTACATGAATCTTTTGTCTTTTCTTGTGCAATAATTATAAGGGATCATAAGAACTGTTAACTGAGGCAGGAAGCTGGGAATCAATAATTGGTAGTCTGATTCAACTGTGGATCTGCTTAGACATTCAAACAAATTAAACATGTTAAATAAGTAACAAATGATTCAGTGGTCAGTGTAAATTGGGCCTCTGTGTTTGTGCTGTTCCCACTCTCTCTAGGGTGCTTCCTGGAGTGAAACATTTTAACAAGCAATATAAAAAGTCCACTTTCGTGAGAGTGCATGCTTTTGCCTATCATACAGAAGCCTGTTTTCAATTGTATCTAACTTTTTCTAACATCATCATTATTGAAGCCCAGGATCTGCTGTTCTTGAGTGCACTGTTCAACATTGTCCTTTAGAACGGAGAATAACATGGTCTACATTATCCTGAGATTCAGTTCAAAGCATTCAGGATAAGACCTAGTGAATACCAACAGGATTAATTCTGGGATGCTTGACTCGGGTTGTGAAACTTTGACAAATGGCAGTGAATTGGCCCGATGCTGTTAGATTTGAAAAGTAAAGTAAAATCATATTTATTAGTCACAAAGAAGGCTCACATTCACACTGCAATGAAGTTACTGTGAAATTCCCCTAGCCGCCACGCTCCGGAGCCTGTTCGGTTCAATGTACCTAACCAGCACGTCTTTCCAGACTGTGGGAGGAAACCAGAGCACCTGGAGGAAACCCATGCAGGCACAGGGAGAATGTGCAAACTCCACACAAACAGTGACCAAAGCCGGAATCGAACCCGGGTCCCTGGCGCTGTGAGGCAGCACTGCTAACAACTGCGCCACCGTGCCACCCCTATTTGCATCACCCACTGTACTTACCTCCATCCAGTGAGGCTGTATACTGGAATCGGAGTCTGCAAAATGTCCCCTGATAATGCAATAGACAAAGAGGCAGCATTTTACTTTCTGAGGCTTAGCAGTGGGAGTGAGACTCACACTCACCTCTCTAATGCTGCCATGACCCATACCCAAACCCAACTCCTCCCCCTCTCCCCCCTCCCCCCACCCTCCCCCTGGAGTTGGTGTCTCTGGGTCAGACGTCCCAAAAGACTTCCATGGCAGGATCTGAAAATAAGGGTCACCATTTGTCCTGCTGCCCTCCTAGTGTTTGGCCACTCATCACTGGAAACGTCACCTTTCCTTTAAGAAGGACAGGCTGGTTTTCAGAAGTGGACAGGTTGCTGGATTTCTTTTCATCCCAAATGGTGAACTGATTACCAGCAGTGATGTTAGTGCTGGCCCCTTGCCTCCTGTATTTAATTGGGGCCTGACTGTTATGGCTGATTGGGCTTGCTGCTGAGCCTGCCATTGGCACCCTGTCCATCGTCCACTTCATTCGCACCACAAAGGTACATTTCACTCGATACTTTTATTTCTGTCCATCCATTGCGCAAAAGTTGAAGCCAAAATTGGAATAACTGCTATCCAAGAAAATGATGCACTGTGTTACCCCAGCAAGTACTAAATACTTTTACAAGGCACTGAATGTACTGAGTTTTAAAACCCACATTAACTACCAGTACAATCCTATCCATGGTTCAAGTTTAAGAATACTTTAACTGGCCACAATCCGACTGTAGGACAGAAAATATTTTTCGCTATAGCCTATAATATTCTTCCAGAACCCAAAGCACCTGCCGTCAAACAGCAACACAATTAAAGTTCATTTCATTGCTGACTGACAAACCGTACCATGTGGCTGCGCCTCATCCAACAAGCTGCGACATGGCCTGAAACCCAACGCATAACCTCTGCTGCAGAGAAGCAATGAAAGTGAAATGGAGTGACAGCGGAACCCTGGCTCCAGAACTCCTCTTCCTCAGGACCATTCTTATCCTCTCTTCCCCAAGCACCTTGTCCTCGGGTGAGTTATTACTAAGACCATTCTTTCCACTTGCCCCTGCCCCTGCTCACTTGGTGGAGAGACTTGTGAAGTAGTGGAAGGAAAGATTACAAGTATTGGGGCTAAATTGACGCAGGGTAAAGCAGAGTGTTAGAAAGGTGTGCAGGGGAATCTTGCCTTGACAACTATGGCAAGGTCATTAATGTTCTTCTACAGAAAGAGCATGAGCTAACTCCAGATGTTGGAGAGACAGTGTTGTCAAAGGCTATGTCTGTCCCATGAGGCCATGACTGAATTCTGTACCAAGTTGGCGGAGTAGATGATCTCCGGTTGTATCGGTGACCATCCAATTTCAGCAGCAGTCAAATATGACCCTGAATTTCTATGCTTCAGGTACAGTTCAGAGGCCCACTAAAGAGATATGCAACATCTCCTAATCAGCCGCACATTGCTACATCAAGGTAGTGTTAGATACCCTCTTATATGGGCCAGTCAGTACATACTTTACCAAACTTATGCGGCCAGCCAGACTGGGACAATCAAATGACTTGGTGCTACTGATGGATCCAGGCCAGGTGGAAGGTCTCATAGGCTGCATGGCATGTAGCTAGCCAACATGCTTCATTAATGGATAGGGATTTCACTCCCTCAATATCCAATGTCTGTGACCCTCAATAACCGATCCTGGAGGTGTGTGTTTGTTATCCTGGAAGTAAGAAAAATGCTTACGTTCTCTGGCACTCCCAGGTGATGCAGTTTTTCACCTCACCTCCGTGCCTGCAAGCTTGGATTTCTGCTGTGAGGGATTACCCACTGGAGAGGTATTTGCTGAACATCAGTAAGGAGCTCACTGACTAAGGCAGAGGAATGCAAGGCATGCTGCAACTTGAGGTGACCATCCATCTCCTCAGAATGAGACTTGGGTGCTTTGATGGATCAGGTGGGGAAAGCTCAATATACTGTGCCGGAGGATGGCACCCCACTGACCTTTACACAACCTGGAGCCGCAGAAGAGAGAGCCCTAACTGCTGAGGATTTAGTCGGGTGCAAGACATCCTCCTCTGAGGAGGAAGATGAGGAAGCTGATGAGCAGCCGCAATAGCTTGATCATCATGAGGGGGGCTCCTTGGATGGTGCCAAGATATAGGCACAAGGCAGGTTCAAGAGGCTTAGAAACTCTCATTTTGGCTGAGTGTTCCCACCGCAGCCAGCCAGCCAAATAAAGATCTACATTCCACCACCACTAATGCCATTTATCCCTGATCTGACCCCAGAGCCTCTTGCCACTGGCACCTGCTGCTTCTGCAAAGTGCAAAAGATGAACACAGACGCCATGGCCAACCCCAACCAGGCTTTGGGTTGATCCATGGCACTCTTGCACTGTCACAGGGCCACCACCAACAGATGGAAACTTTGGCAAACCAAGACATTTATTACAGAAATCTTAAGACACAAGCATCGCTGCAGTCAGTTTCTCTGGATAACCCCATGTATGCTGACCCCCTCTGTGACCTCCATCCAGGCTTGTTTGGTTAGATAGGAGGGATGTCTCTGCCATCTGCCTCTGGGGAACTGGCCTGGAGGAGACCATGCAGGGTGTCGTCACTGAACCGTGGGTTCACCAGTGATCTTCGTCCTGCCATGCTGACAAGTGTACTTCTCCTGTGATTTTCTTCTGAGGATGTTGGAGAGTTCAGTGTTGAGTGGCTAATGCAGGATAACAGGGGAGGTCACTGGCTGTAGGATGTTCTGTGGGGGGGCGTCACAGGTTGGAGTATGCTCTTGGTGGGGGGGGGGGGGGGGGGCGGGGGAGGGCACTGGTTATAAGATGCTCTGAGGGGTGTCAGTGGTTAGAGGATGCTCTGCGGGGCAGGGTGTGGGGTCACTGGTTGGAGGGTGCTCAGGCGGGTGGGGTCACTGGTTGGAGGGTGCTCAGGCGGGTGAGGTCACTGGTTGGAGGGTGCTCAGGCGGGTGGGGTCACTGGTTGGAGGGTGCTCAGGCGGGTGGGGTCACTGGTTGGAGGGTGCTCAGGCGGGTGAGGTCACTGGTTGGAGGGTGCTCAGGCGGGTGAGGTCACTGGTTGGAGGGTGCTCAGGCGGGTGGGGTCACTGGTTGGAGGGTGCTCATTGGTTTTTAAATGATTTAGAATTTCACTTCAATAGTTATCTGGGGGTCCGTTCTGCACGCCAGTCCTTTGTGCACTAGAATGTTGGATTTAGCTTTTGCTGGTTAACTTAATCTGATAATTTAATTTAAAGTAATTTAATAATTATCTTTTTCATAATATTTAAAATGTATATTCCTCAATATAATCACCTCTAAGGCACATCTTATGGCAGAGAGCCCTAGATATCTAGTTTATCCCTCAGAATAGAGACCTCTGAAGACATTCAGCATTGATACAGAAGTGTTTTACATTTGTCAGGAGGTAACATTCTTCCCAAATCTTCTGTCAACATTAAATTAATAAAATTATTGGTAATATGGGCTGAGGTTAGGAATAGGAAAGGAGCAGTCACGTTGTTAGGAGTTTACTATAGGCCCCCAAATAGTAATAGAGATGTGGAGCAAGAAATTGCTAAGCGGATTATGGATAGGTGTGGAGGTCACAGGGTAGTTGTCATGGGGGACTTTAACCTTCCAAATATTGATTGGAACCTTTGTAGGTCGAATAGTTCGGATGGGGCAGTTTTTGTGCAGTGTGTGCAGGAGGGGTTCCTGACACAACATGTGGATAAGCCAACAAGAGGTGGGGCCACATTGGATTTGGTAATGGGAAATGAGCCGGGCCAAGTGTTGGATTTGGTTGTGGGAGAGCACTTTGGAGATAGTGACCACAATTCGGTGTCTTTTGTTATTGCAATGGAGAGGGAGAGGGCCATACGGCAGGGCAAGGTTTACAATTGGGGGAGAGGTAATTATGATGCAATCAGGCGGGAATTAGGAAGCATAGGATGGGAACAAAAATTGTCAGGCAAAGGCACTAATGATAAGTGGAACTTTTTCAAGGAACAAATACTGGATGTCCTTGATAGGTATGTCCCTGCCAGGCAGAGAGGAAATGGCCGAGTGAGGGAACCATGGTTCACAAAAGAGGTGGAATGTCTTGTCAAGAGGAAGAAGGAAGCGTATGTTAGGTTGAGAAAACAAGGTTCAGTTGGCTCGATGGAGGGTTACAAGTTAGCAAGAAATGAGCTGAAAAAGGGGCTTAGGAGAGCTAGGAGGGGGCATGAGAAGTCCTTGGCGGGTCAGATCAAGGAAAACCCCAAGGCTTTTTACTCTTATGTGAGGAATAAAAGAATGACCAGGGTGAGGCTGGGGCCGGTCAAGGACGGCAGTGGGAATTTGTGCATGGAGTCAGAAGAGATAGGAGAGGTGATGAATGAATACTTTTCTTCGGTGTTCACCAAGGAGAGGGGTCATGTTTTTGAGGAAGAGAAGGTGTCACAGGCTGATAGGCTGGAGGAAGTAGATGTTCGGAGGGAAGATGTACTAGCAATTTTGAATAAACTGAAAGTTGATAAGTCCCCTGGGCCTGATGAAATATATCCTAGGATTCTTTGGGAGGCAAGGGATGAGATAGCACAGCCTTTGGCATTGATCTTTGCGTCCTCACTGTCCACGGGGTGGTGCCAGAGGACTGGAGAGTGGCGAATGTGGTTCCTCTGTTTAAGAAAGGGAATAGAAATGACCCTGGTAATTATAGGCCGGTTAGTCTTACTTCGGTGGTCGGTAAGTTGATGGAAAAGGTCCTTAGGGATAGGATTTACGACCATTTAGAAAGATGCAGCTTAATCCAGGATAGTCAGCACGGATTTGTGAAGGGCAAGTCTTGCCTCACAAACTTGATAGAATTTTTTGAGGAGGTAACTAAGTGTGTTGATGAAGGTAGTGCAGTTGATGTCATATACATGGATTTTAGTAAGGTGTTTGATAAAGTCCCCCACGGTCGGCTTATGAAGAAAGTAAGGATGTGTGGGATAGAGGGAAGTTTGGCCGATTGGATAGGTAACTGGCTATCTAACAGAAGACAGAGGGTGGTGGTGGATGGAAAATTTTCAGACTGGAAACCGGTTACCAGTGGAGTGCCACAGGGATCAGTGCTTGGTCCTCTGCTATTTGTAATTTTTATAAATGACTTGGAGGAGGGGGCTGAAGGGTGGATCAGTAAATTTGCTGATGACACCAAGATTGGTGGAGTAGTGGATGAGGTGGAGGGCTGTTGTAGGCTGCAAAGAGATATAGATAGGATGCAGAGCTGGGCTGAAAAATGGCAAATGGAGTTTAACCCTGATAAATGCGAGGTGATTCATTTTGGTAGGACAAATTTAAATGTGGATTACAGGGTCAAAGGTAGGGTTCTGAAGAATGTGGAGGAACAGAGAGATCTTGGGGTTCATATCCATAGATCTCTGAAGGTTGCCACTCAAGTGGATAGAGCCGTGAAGAAGGCCTATAGTGTGTTGGCGTTCATTAACAGGGGGTTTGAGTTTAAGAGCCGTGGGGTTATGCTGCAACTGTACAGGACCTTGGTGAGACCACATTTGGAATATTGTGTGCAGTTCTGGTCACCTCACTACAAGAAGGATGTGGAGACACTGGAAAGAGTGCAAAGGAGATTTACCAGGATGATGCCTGGTTTGGAGGGTAGGTCTTATGAGGAAAGGTTGAGGGAACTTGGGCTTTTCTCTTTGGAGAGGAGGAGGTTGAGAGGAGACCTGATAGAGGTTTATAAGATGATGAGGGGGATAGATAGAGTGAACGTTCAAAGACTATTTCCTCGGGTGAATGGAGCGGTAACTAGGGGGCATAACTATAGGGTTCATGGTGGGAGATATAGAAAGGATGTCCGAGGTAGGTTCTTTATGCAGAGAGTGGTTGGGGTGTGGAATGGACTGCCTGCAGGGATAGTGGAGTCAGAAACTTTAGGAACATTTAAGAAGCTATTGGATAGGCACATGGAGCACTTCGGGCTGATAGGGAGGAAATAGCTTGATCTGGGTTTCAGACAAAGCTCGGCACAACATCGTGGGCCGAAGGGCCTGTTCTGTGCTGTACTGTTCTATGTTCTATATTCTATGTTCTATAAAATAATTGGACATTTCTATTAAAACATACCATTTTAATTTCATGTGGTATAATCAATATTGGAACATTAAAACCAATGCTAGATGACGCTTCATGTACATTCTTTAATGATACAAATATATGAATTATCAGTAGCAGAAAATACAATGTGTTTTCCCATCACATATTTAACACTTGAACTTATGAACATATTTGTGGAGCCACATTGGGAAGAGAAAGTATCTTGATGTAGAAATTCATATAAGTACTGTACTAAGTACAGTACTATAAATACTAAGTGAGATTCTAGTGGGCTCATGTTTCATGTTTAGGCCTTGAAACAGAATACTAAGTAATCCTGAAGTCAACAGTGCATTTTTCTTTAAAAGGTACATCAATCTTCGGCAGATTCTTTCTTAACATCACTTCTTTCGGCTGAATTCCACAATGTCGTCAGCAGCTTAGTTATTGTGTATAGTGTCGGCCTCAGTGATTCCGAACTGCAAGAAAATATTGTTAGGTAAATATTTCAATCGACATCCTTTATCTGTATTTTTGCATTGCTAGCATCATAATTGTACAGGAAAGAATGGCACAAGAGAGGGTAACTGGGGAGCCTCCTGCCTAATGAAGTGATAAAAAATGAAGAAGATCATTTCTTTGGGTTTTTTTGCTGAATGTTGTGCTGTTTGGTAAATGTATTTTATGGTAAAAAAAAAGTGAACACTTTCACATGTTATATTTTAAGAATGAGCATTGAAATCCCAGGTCAGATATAACAAAGTTGGATGTTGAAGAAACGCCTTTTTCTCTTCCTGACGTGCTCAGCACAATTCTCAACAGCATGCCTCCATGTTGTATCAGAGTGCCACTTCCTATTCCGACACTGGTCTTCCGTATGGTCTTAATGAATGAGACTGTCAACTTAATGTCAAATTAACAGCCATTCTATGCTGCAGACACATGCCCTCTACTACTGACAGAACTAGAACTTACAGATGCATTCATTCCTCTCTCTGCAGGCACCTCACCTGAACAGCCAATGCTCACATTCACCCCTGTCCTCTTGTCCTCTCGCACCCAAGCCTAACAGTCACCCTCCAAATGTCCTTTCCTCCTCTCCATACAAGCCATTACCAGTACTCTCAACTCTGTTGCTGTGTGATTGCAGGAATTGGGCAAGAGGCAGTGAGATGGTGAGGTGGGGGGTGGGGGGGGGGGGGGGAGGTGTTGGGAGGGAGTCACTCTATTGAACAAACACCTTGTTGTCTATTGTCAATGTGTGCCCATTGGCTCTGCTGGGAAGGAGGTCCTTATTTCAGGAGGCTGCAGATGTCAGCAACGACCTGCCATGCGGTCCTGAACCTCTTGGTGCTCAGACATGTCGAGACAGTTGATGCTCCGCCTATGTACCCTGTATTGGGGGTCTTGCCTCCTTCCAGCTGAATCTTGGTGTTCATCTTCCTGGCCCAGTGGAGGAGGTTGTGGTTGAGGAAAAGCCAGTTGGTGCTATGGCTACTGTTACTCCTGCTGCTGCTGCGGTTGATGTTGATGTTATTCGTCCACTTATCCCTTATTAGAGGTGCGAGATGCTGCTGCATAAACTGCTCTGATGCATGGTGAGGGCTGGCAGCAGATAAGTACAGTTGAAGGTAGGTGAAGTGCCTTCCAAGACTTTTGGTGATCACCTGTCAAACATTGAAAGCAAGCTGAAAGAATGCTTTGAACAGCAACCTCTCACCTGGCCATATCTGGAGCTCTTCAGTGTCACAACCTTTCCAGCTTAGCAATTCCACTGAAGAAACTTTTCCCACTTTGTATTTGCTTCGATAACTCTGACAAGTTGCTGATAGGTCGGGAGATGGTACCTAGACAGGAAATCCAGAATTGAGGTTTAAAACATTTTTTTAATGCGCCTCTTAATAACCTTAATGACTTATCTGACAGATCCTTATGTCATGATGTGGAGATGCCGGCGTTGGACTGGGGTAAACACAGTAAGAAGTTTAACAACACCAGGTTAAAGTCCAACAGGTTTATTTGGTAGCAAAAGCCACACAAGCTTTCGAGGCTCTGAGCCCCTTCTTCAGGTGAGTGGGAATTCTGTTCACAAACAGAACTTATAAGACACAGACTCAATTTACATGAATAATGGTTGGAATGCGAATACTTACAACTAATCCAGTCTTTAAGAAACAAAACAATGGGAGTGGAGAGAGCATCAAGACAGGCTAAAAAGATGTGTATTGTCTCCAGACAAGACAGCCAGTGAAACTCTGCAGGTCCACGCAACTGTGGGAGTTACAAATAGTGTGACATAAATTCTGATTCTAGGATCGCATGATAAAGACTCAGGAGGAAAAAAGCAGAAATATTTATGTGAAATAGTGTGACATAAACCCAATATCCCGGTTGAGGCCGTCCTTGTGTGTGCGGAACCTGGCTATCAGTTTCTGCTCCGCGACTCTGCGCTGTCGTGTGTCGCGAAGGCCGCCTTGGAGAACGCTTACCCGAATATCAGAGGCCGAATGCCCGTGACCGCTGAAGTGCTCCCCAACAGGAAGAGAACAGTCTTGCCTGGTGATTGTCGAGCGGTGTTCATTCATCCGTTGTCGCAGCGTCTGCATAGTTTCCCCAATGTACCATGCCTCGGGACATCCTTTCTTGCAGCGTATCAGGTAGACAACGTTGGCCGAGTTGCAAGAGTATGTACCGTGTACATTGGGGAAACTATGCAGACGCTGCGACAACGGATGAATGAACACCGCTCGACAATCACCAGGCAAGACTGTTCTCTTCCTGTTGGGGAGCACTTCAGCGGTCACGGGCATTCGGCCTCTGATATTCGGGTAAGCGTTCTCCAAGGCGGCCTTCGCGACACACGACAGCGCAGAGTCGCGGAGCAGAAACTGATAGCCAGGTTCCGCACACACAAGGACGGCCTCAACCGGGATATTGGGTTTATGTCACACTATTTCACATAAATATTTCTGCTTTTTTCCTCCTGAGTCTTTATCATGCGATCCTAGAATCAGAATTTATGTCACACTATTTGTAACTCCCACAGTTGCGTGGACCTGCAGAGTTTCACTGGCTGTCTTGTCTGGAGACAATACACATCTTTTTAGCCTGTCTTGATGCTCTCTCCACTCCCATTGTTTTGTTTCTTAAAGACTGGATTAGTTGTAAGTATTCGCATTCCAACCATTATTCATGTAAATTGAGTCTGTGTCTTATAAGTTCTGTTTGTGAACAGAATTCCCACTCACCTGAAGAAGGGGCTCAGAGCCTCGAAAGCTTGTGTGGCTTTTGCTACCAAATAAACCTGTTGGACTTTAACCTGGTGTTGTTAAACTTCTTACTAGATCCTTATGTGACAGAAGCTTTTCCCAGGGTGGAAAAGTCCATTTCTACGGGCTATAAGTTTAAGGTGTGAGGGGCAAGGTTTAAAGAAGATGTATGAGGCAAGTTTTTTACACAGAGGGTGGTGGGTGCCTGGAACGCGCTGCTGGGGGAGGTAGTGGAAGCAGATACGATAGTGACTTTTAAGGGGCATTTGGACAAATACATATACAGGATGGGAATAGAGGGATATGGTCCCCAGTAGGGTAGGGGATTTTAGTTCAGTCGGGCAGCATGGTGGGCGCAGGCTTGGAGGGCCGAAGAGCATGTTCCTGTGCTGTAATTTTCTTTATTCTTTATCCAAGGGGGGTTTGGAGAGGTGGGGGGGGGGGGGGGGGGGGGGGGGGTGTTCAGACCCACGTTCAATCCCATTTTAGTGAAAGTTGGACGAGGGAGGTGATATAAGGATCCCGACCTATGTTACTTCCAGGTGATTTAGCTTCCTGCAAACATACAAACACACTTCCTTTTCCCTAGGAAAATTCCCCACAAAGTCCCCAGATTGGAATGACCAGAATATATTCAACATAGGGCCTGTGAAATTCCTAAAGATAGTGTTGCAGCGTCCCATGCATTCTTAACATCACAAAGGGAAGCCTAATTGGATGAACACTGGTATCTGAAATATTAGGGAGTGTTTGAGAGGGTGAAGTAACAATATTTGACTGATACTTTTGAGATTTCCAAAGACTTCTGCATTCTTTAGTTGACCAATTTCTCTGTTTTTAAATGTGGGCTTGATTTGGAAGCAGAGGGATATAGCTGCATGCTTCAGGTTTTAAATGCACTGTTGTGGATCAAACTACCAAAAACAAATTTGGTACAAAATTGTACATTAAAGTTTCTATAACTGGCTGACACCTTCCCCTCTGTCAAATTATGATCTATACAGGAAAAGTTGGGCTTTTTTTCCGGCGACCCACTTTTACCAAATGGCCGTCCCTCGCGACCCTCGTCAGGTGGGATGTGTAACGAAATACAATCTTTCCATTTTGTACTAACATTATACAGTATATTAAACACCAGGGTGTTCCTTCAGATCCATTTTCCAATATATTCAGCCATATTCCCGCTCAAAGGAAATTATTTTGCAAAAGCGAACATAGAAAATAGAAGCAGGAGTAGGCCATTCAGTGAATATTATCTCTACCTGTTACCATCCCATCAATAAACCTCCCTGGTAGGTGGGATATGTCACATCAATATTACATTTTGCTGCATCCATTGAAATCAGTGGTTAATGTGTCGATTATCCTTTCTCACATACAACTGTAATTTAACAAAAATAAAGTGTCTCAATGGCTTCCCTGTTTTTCAGATGTCATCTCATTTTGAAATTGATTCAACAGTAAAATATTTTTATGCACATGGGAAAGTTGAGTTGTGAGATAATGACGATACTTGCCAAACTCTGAAGTTATAGCCGGCCTTCACGGTGGGAAATTCAACACTCTGGCAGGGTTCACTGACCAGGCAAGCTGCAGTACTGATGCTACAGTCGCAATCTAAACGGGATTTACTGAACATTTCAAAGTACACCACTTTCCTAATTCTTACCTTTTCCTTTCAGAAAGTGCACATAACTTAAATTGTTTCAGGCAATGCTAAGCTTTTCTTCCACATCAGAAGTCCTCATGCTGGTTATGTCATTGTAAGAGTTTTAACAACACCAGGTTAAAGTCCAACAGGTTTATTTGGTAGCAAATGCCATTAGCTTTCGGAGTGCTGCTCCTTCGTCAGATGGAGTGGAAATCAGTTGTCAGAGAGGTCCTCATTGTCATACTGTCTTCTACAAAATAGTGCTATAAACAGAACATCCCGAGTGCTTTTTAACAGGATAACAGAAAATCCCACGTTTTTTAACAGAATCGCAGAATATCCCACGTTTTTGAACAGGATTGGTTTATTGGGCAGCAAGAATTTACCCGGCAACTCTTTTTCAACATCCTGTGACCCACCTGCGGGTTGCAACCCCCACTTTGACTAAGCCTGGTCAAAGCCCATCTGCTGCTTGCAACCAAGGCAGTGCACCCTACCTCAAGCGCTTCCAGAGGAAATCAATTAACTTTGACACTGCTTGCACTTTTGGAAGTACTTGGCTAAATCTCCTACTATATTCCTCTCTACATTTGTGTTGTTAGAGGCATTAATATCCTGGAGGCCCTTGTCAAAGGAAATCTATAGTGCAAGTGAGACATGAGAATATCATTGTCAATATTATTCTCAGCAGTTATTAATTTGATCTTTTCAAACAATGAAGTTAATATATCTGATGGAGATTGTTGTCCAGTTCCATCAACATCTGCCAACAGCAATTTAATCACTATTTATATTTTAACCAGGGAGTTAACTATTCTACAGAGGTCAGTGTCATTAGCAAAAAGAAAATAACTTTTCATGACATCCACCAGGAAATCAAGGACCAGTGGAGCTAAACAAGCTTCCTATAGAGATCCCTTGTGGAGTGTTTCAATAAGGCAAATGTCCATTTATCAGATTTCCATCACCTAAGATGCTATCTACTTCATCTTATGCTTTAATTAATGGCATTGCTGTTGAATGAGTTAGACACAGATGGCACATAAAGAATTAGGTCCTTCAACTGACTAGTAAAATTGAGGTAATTTTCATGGGTATCTGATTTGCATTGGGATTCTGTGCTGTGATGGGTAATCAATGATTAGACTTTTGGACACAGTGCAGATTTTAAGTGCAGCAAAATTGTAAATGTTGGTTTGAGAGTTTGATGTGCACAGCTCACATGAGAAATCTTCCTCTGCAGACTTACAACCATCTGCGCTTACTCCGTCTAGAATTTCCACTGCCTCAGAAAAGCAGCCAGCATAATCAAGGGCCCCACACGCCCCGGACATACTCTCTTCCACTTTCTTCAGTTGGGAAAAAGATACGAAAGTCTGAGACCACGTACCAACTGACCCAAAAACAGCTTCTTCCCTGCTGCCATCAGGCTTTTGGATGGACCTACCTTATATTAAGTTGATCTTTCTCTACACCCTAGATAGGACTATATTCTGCAACCCTCACCTTTCCTTCTCCCTGATGTACTCTATGAATGGTATGTTTTGTCTGTATAGCGTGCAAGAAATAATACTTTTCACTATGTCCCAGTACATGTGACAATAATAAGTCAAATCAAATCAAAATAAAGTGGGCTATGATGTTGGCTTAAAATCTGTAACAAGTAAATCTTAAAAGAGCTGTAAATTTCCAAGTAGTGATTAGGATTGAGTGGATGCAAAAATATTCCAGGCCTCAGAAGGAGGTGCACTGCCTTGGTTGAGAGTAGCGGATGGGTTTAGACTAGGCTTCTTCAAAGTGGGGGCTGCAACCTGCAGGTGAGTCACAGGATGTTGAAAAAGGGTCACCGGGTAAGTTTTTGCTGCCCGATAAACGGATCCTATTAAAAAGTGGGATTTTCTGCGATACTGTTTAAAAAAGTGGGATATTCTGTGATTCTGTTATTAAAAAATGTGGGCTGTTCAGTTTATAGAGTACAAAATAAACAATTAATTCTCCAGTTTGAAATAATAATGCATTACCAAATATTTCCAAATTTTTCTTGCTAAGAAGTAAAAAGTAAACCACACTATTCATTTCACATTCTCTTCCAGCAGATAAGAATGCAGCATTCAAAGGGTTAATGTTCATATAATATTGAATAGAATTGCGTATTGAATAGGAAATATGATGGAAGGTTTGAATGCTTTAAAAAAATAAGACTTACTTCAGAGTGGTTAATCTCCACCTCAGATGTTAATAAATACGTCACTGAACAGTCTGTGAAGACCTTCAATTTATCATTTGCAATGTGTGAACCAGGACAATTTAGTACAAAGAAGTTACATCTCTGAAGTTGTCATTATTAATTAAGCAAACTGACCCAAATCTGCTTTAACTTGTCTTGTGCACTCAGTTGCCTGATTCAACTCGATTGCTGTTTATATACATTCGTGAAACATATTTACACAGATTATCCCATTTAAACTTAAAGGCTAGTTTACATTGGGTTTTTGCTCCAAGACATGTAACTAACGAAACTTTGTACAAGAGTGAAAGCAGATAAAGCACAGATCAGCAATTTTCTATATTCCCCCATTTATCAAACAACAGCTAATCATTTGGAATTTATGCAACTGACCACCACCATTTGGGAACGAGAGAACAAAGTTGTTTAATAAGTTATCTTTCTAATTTCTTTCGTTGAGAGTCTCATATTCTCCCGGAAAGTTCCATCACCAAACTCCGCTGCAGACAGTGTCGCAAACCACAGTAAAATACCACCATCATTGATTGGGTCAAAGCCACATTTATTTGCGCGGAATCATAGTTTATGTTATAAGTGCAAGTATAATAATAATGCTTATGACTCACTTTATCAACCATTTCATTCTATAAACCGCAGAAAGTTTGTTTTGTTTAACTGCAGTATTACTTATAGAATTTCTCAAACCAATCCCTTCATAATCCACATAACCATGTGTAAACTCTCACATGTTAGAACCCCCCCTCAAGCAATACACCCATTTTCCTCCCATGAGGCGAAAGGGCTTGCCGTTTAATGAAAGGCAGACAAGTTTCTTTTGTGAAAGTGACTAACACCTCTGCGGCTCTGCCCTAGGATAACAGTGTGTTAAGGCACTCACTTACTTCACGTGGCTTCAGTTACATGTTTAAACTGCTGTGGTAGCTGGTATTCACATCTGCCAGCCAATTTTTCTGTACAATGAATTTTGTCAGTTGCTTTATTTTATGGTAAGAGCACCTCCTACTGACTGATCTACTCAGCACTGGGCATAAGAACTCAACTCAGTTTAGAAGGTCATGAATATTGGGTGGGGTGAATCTTCTCGAAAAATGTTGTCTCCATTGAGAAAACTGGTGTGTTTCTCTCCAGGGGCCTCAGCACGCCGGCAAAACCCACCTGCACTGAGATTGAGTGCCATGATCATGACAGGAATAAACTTCCCCCTCAGCCCACCATGGAGGTCTCAGGGGCTCCCCTCTCCACCCCCAATCAGAGTCGGCACTTCTCTGCCCCCCAACTTCCCCCTGATCATTGGCCCCTTCGCCCACTTCCCCACGATCATTGACTCATTCCCCACAACCAGCAGCCTCTTGCTCCCCTTCCCACTGATTGTCGGCCCCTTACCCCCACCTCCCACAGTTGGAGCCAGCAACAGCCCTCCCCTGACTCTCCCAACGGCCATTGGCGGCATCTCCTGCTGCTCTGATCCACTCCCGACCCACAGTCAAATCTGAATGAATCGCACCCCCTCCCACCACCCATTCCTCTCCCATTAGGCTCCCACTGGGGCCCGCCCCTTGGCACAGTTTGGCACTGCCAGGTTGGGACTGCCATGTCAGCAAGGCATGGTGCCAACCTGACAGTGCTAACTTGTACCAATGGGCAGTGCCAGGCCACTGGCTGGCCATATTCCTCTCCCCCAGGGACTATAGTCACTTTCACACTCCTAGGGTTCATGTCACGGAGAATCTGTTGTAAATGGTGCTGGTGTGACATCATGCCAGTGCCTGCTGAATATTCGGTGAGGGGGGATGTCCTGGAGAAATTGCTCACGAATGTATTAAAATTAGCTTCCTGGGGTCCCGTGGCATGTTTCACGCTACTCTGCCGGCAAGGAGGCTGCAAGATCGGAAATCTTTCTGGGTGAGAACTTTGTTAAGTCACTGGTGAGGGGGCGGGGATAAGCGGAGAACAAGATCTCACTGGGGAAAATCTTGTTTTCCACCTCTTGTGAGATTTATGAGCCCGTGTCGCCGTTTATGCTGAGGGCTATCGCAGGCTCAAAATCGCCCCGACGGCTTTAGTTTTTATTTTTAGTTTGGAGGACCATGTGTGAGCAAAAATGAAAGATTAAAATGTTGTATATAACATTGCATGTAGATGTTGTACAGATACTTACATTGATACTACAGCTATGTCCACAAAATGAGAAACTATTGTTTTTCTTATGTAGCTGATAATCAGTTGATGATTTATGAAAATATTATTGTTCTCCATTAATTTTCATGAGGTATCTGGACTATTGAGCTGCTTATCATGTACCTTCCAGTGTTTTATTAACTAAATTATCCTGAAAACATTGGCAGTAAAATTATGGAGTCAAATTGGTCAACAACAATAGTGCAAAATTGTGAAGCTGACTCAGTAACCCACCTGATTTTCTATTCCATTGAAGTAATTTGAATGAAATAGCAAATGCCTTCAGAGAATCATGTCATTGCCTGTTACCTTTGAACTACACACCCAGTAGGGGTGATTTTGGAACCTGCGTCCGCCTTCAGTGTAAACGGTGACACAGGCCCAAAATCTCATGAGAGTCGGAAAACGAGATTCTCGCCGGCAAGGTCTCATTTTCTGATTTTCCCCGTCCCTCAGTGGAAGCACAATAAAGTTCCTGCCCAGACTTCATTTCTCACTGAAGCCAACACTCTCGACAAATTATCAGAAGCTGCCACCCTCTGTCTGTACCAACCATGGACCAATGTGGAATTAGCACACTGCAATCCTACATCATATTCAATTACACACCAACCTTTGATATTTCACTGGGAATAAGCCTTGATTTCAATTTAGCTGCAAAGAATGTCTTTGTTCAAAGCAGAGCAGGAGTAATTAGCAATTAACCCTTGAACACTGATCTTCATTCGATATTATTAGTTTGATTTGTAGGTTGCATGTTTCTTATTCTAGAAGTGAGGTGGAAACCTCATTTACAGAAATAGGGGTTTCGCTGCCTTTATGGCAAAATAATGACAGCGGCAAAATAATTCCCTGAGAAATTTCTCAGGCATAATCTTTGTCAGATTAATTATCCAATCAAAAGTACGATAGTTCCTTTTTTATCGAATTGTGAAATATGAATTGATGTCAGTTAAAAAAAAGTTTCCTTCATGAAATAACAAATGCCTTCACAGAATCACTATAATAAGAACTAGGAGCAGGAGTAGACCATCTGGCCCTTCGAGCCTGCTCCGCCATTCAATAAGGTCATGGCTGATCTTTTCGTGGACTCAGCTCCACTTACCCACCCGCTCACCATAACCCTTAATTCCTTTACTGTTCAAAAATTTATCTATCCTTGCCTTAAAAACATTCAATGAGGGAATTCCATAGATTCACAACCCTATGTTCCTCCCCAATTCAGTCTTAAATCTGCTTCCCCTTATTTTGAGGCTACGCCCCCTAGTTCTAGTTTCACCCACCAGTGGAAACAACTTCCCTGCTTCTATCTTATCTATTCCCTTCATAATCTTATATGTTTCTATCAGATCTCTCCTCATTCTTCTGAATTCCAGTGAGTATAGCCCCAGTCTACTCAGTCTCTGCTCATAAGCCAACCCTCTCAACTCCGGAATCAACCTAGTGAATCTCCTCTGCACCCGCTCCAGTGCCAGTATATCCTTTCTCAAGTAAGGAGATCAAAACTGTACACAGTACTCCAGGTGTGGCCTCACCAGCACCTTATACAGCTGCAACATAATCTCGCTGTTTTTAAACTCCATCCCTCTAGCAATGAAGGACAAAATTCCATTAGCCTTCTTAATGACCTGCTGCACCTGCAAACCAACTCCTTGAGATTCCTGCACAAGGACACCCAGGTCCCTCTGCACAGCAGCATGCTGCAATTTTTTACCATTTAAATAATAGTCCATTTTGCTGTTATTCCTACCAAAATGGATGACCTCACATTTTCCAACATTGTACTCCATCTGCCAGACCCTCGCCCACTCACTTAGATTATCTATATCCCTTTGCAGACTTTCAGCGTCCTCTGCACACTTTGCTCTTCCACCCATCTTAGTGTCATCTGCAAATTTTGACACACTACACTTGGTCCCCAATTCCAAATCATCTATGTAAATCGTAAACAATTGCAGTCCCAACACTAATCCCTGAGGCACACCACTAGTCACTGATCGCCAACCAGGAAAACACCCATTTACCCCTTTCTGTGCTTTCTGTTAGTTAACCAATCCTCTATCCATGCTAATACATTACCCGTAACACTGTGCACCTTTATCTTATGTAGCAGTCTTTGGTGCGGCACCTTGTCAAATGCCTTCTGGAAATCCAGACACACCACATCCATAGGTTCCCCATTGTCCACTGCACATGTAATGTTCTCAAAGAATTCCACCAAATTAGTCAAACATGACCTGCCCTTCATGAACTCATGCTGCGTCTTCCCAATGGGACAATTTATATCCAGATGTCTCGTTATTTCTTCCTTGATGATAGATTCAAGCATTTTCCCTACTACAGACGTTAAGCTAACCGGCCTATAGTTACCCGCCTTTTGTCTACCTCCTTTTTTAAACAGTGGCATCACATTTGCTGTTTTCCAATCTGTGGGAACCACCCCAGAGTCCAGCGAATTTTGGTAAATTACCACTACTGCATTTGCTATTTCTCCCGCCATCTCTTTTAGTACCCTGGGATGCATTCCATCAGGACCAGGAGACTTGTCTACCTTTAGTCCCATTAACTTGCCCAACATGACCTCTTTCATAATAATGATAGTTTCTAGGTTGTCACCTGCCATAGCCTTCCTGTCATCAATTTTTGGCATGTTATTTGTGTCTTCCACTGTGAAGACCGACACAAAATACCTGTTCAATGCCTCAGCCATTTTCTCATTTCCAGTTATTACATCCCCCTTCTCGTCCTCCAAAGGACCAATGTTTACTTTAGCCACTTTTGTTCATTTTATATATTTGTAGAAACGTTTGCTATCTGTTTTTATATTCTGAGCTAGTTTACTCTCATAATCCATCTTACCTTTCTTTATAGCTTTTTTTGTGGCTTTCTGCTGACCTTTAAAGATTTCCCAATCCTCTAGGTTCCCACTAATCTTTGCCACTTTGTATGCATTTTCTTTCAATTTGATACCCTCCTTTATTTCCTTAGATATCCATAGCGGGTTATCTCTTTTTCTACAGTCCTTCCTTATCACTGGTATATACTTTTGCTGAGCACTGTGATAGATCGCTTTGAAAGTCCTCCACTGTTCTTCAATTGCCCCACCATTAAGTTTTTGCTCCCAGTTTACCTTAGCCAACTCCTCCCTCATCCCTTTATAGTCTCCTTTGTTTAAACACAAGACGTTGGTATTGGATTTTACCTTCTCACGCTCCATCTGTATTTTAAATTCAACCATACTGTGATCGCTTCTTCCAAGACAATCCCTAACTGCAAGATCATTAATTATTCCCGTCTCATTACACAGGACCAGATCTAGGGCAGCTTGCTCCCTTGTCGGTTCCACAGAAACGCCTGTCTATTCCCCTTACAATTGAATCCTCTATAACTATTGCACTGGCACACTTTTTACCCCTCCCCTCTGCAGCAGAACCAACTGTGGTGCAACGAGTTTGGCTGCTGCTGCTTTCCCTCGAGAGATCATTCCCCTCAACAGTATCCAAAGTGGTATGTCTGTTTTGCAGCGGAATGGCCACAGGAGATTCCTGCATTACCTGCCTCTCTCTCTTGCTCTGTCTAATGGTCACCCATTCTCTTCCTGTCTGCGGTGTGACCAACTCTCTGTACGTGCTATCCGCGATACTCTCTGACTCATGGATGCTCCATAGTGTCTCCAGCCGCCGCTCCAGCTCTGAAACTCGAGCTTCCAGGCGCTGTAGCTGGAGACACTTCCTGCACAGATGCTGACCCAGGAGACAGGAACTGTCCCCAGCCTGCCACATGGAGCAAGAGGAGCAAACTACGGCTTGGAGCTCTCCTGTCATGTCTTACCCCTTTAAATTCAACTTTTGAAAGATGTTTTGTTTCAGATTATATACAATTTTCTAGGGACCTTCTTTCCTGCTCCTTGTTACTACCGAGTATAACCTTTTCAAACTATAAACCACAGAAATTACACAGAAACACTATAATAGTGAACAACAACTACAATGCCAATCAGCACTCTCGCTCGTAGCCTCTGCTGCCTGTTTCACCGAACTCCGTGTTCACCCAACTCCAAAAGCATTCCTCTCAGTCAGACAGCACTCACCGTGCAGGCTATGACTCAATCAGTTAAATGGGTAAAATGGGTATAGAGGGATATGGGCCAAATGCGGGCAATTGGGACCAGCTTCGGGGTTAAAAAAAAGGGGGCATGGAAAAGTTGGGCCGAAGGGCCTGTGTCCATTCTGTAAACCTCTATGACTCTATTAGTAGCACCCAATCAGCAAATCCTACTGAATTTCCAATGCATTCTAATCTGGCTGCAGTGATTACTGACAATGTGGGAACTCATATATTCTACATTAAGGCGAGGTGTGGTTAAGAACGATCAGTAGCAGATACTATGTTCCCAAATTTATGCAAAAACAAAGCAATTAATTTTGTCAAAATGCGAGGATAAGAATGATACAATGATCAGAGATGGTGGGTAGGATTCCCCGGCCACACGGGCCCCAAGACTGGATATTCCCACCTGAACTCGATGGACCTTTAAATGGTCTGCCGAATTTTCTGTCTCGCCCGCTACGATTCCCGCTGCAACCAGGACGGGAAATTTCCGAGCAGTGGCTGTCTTATTCGTCTGTGTCTGACCTCATCTTGCTCAGTTAACATCAGAATTGCGTCAAGTGGTGATGGTGGTTGGGGAATGGGGGTGGGTGGGGGTGGGGGGGGGGAGGGGGGGGCTGCGGTTCATGGTGTTGAACTGCGGCCGTGCCATCTTCTTTCAGTGAAATTTGGGGATGGAGGATGAATGAAAATCATAGAATTTTAAGACCATAAGACCATAAGACATAGGAGCGGAAGTAAGGCCATTCGGCCCATCGAGTCCACTCCACCATTCAATCATGGTTGATTTCAACTCCATTTACCCGCTCTCTCCCCATAGCCCTTAATTCCTCGAGAAATCAAGAATTTATCAATTTCTGTCTTGAAGACGCTTAACGTCTCGGCCTCCACAGCCCTCTGTGGCAATGAATTCCACAGACCTACCACTCTCTGGCTGAAGAAATTTCTCCTCATCTCTGTTCTAAAGTGACTCCCTTTTATTCTAAGGCTGTGCCCCTGCGTCCTAGTCTCCCCTGCTAATGGAAACAACTTCCCTACGTCCATCCTATCTAAGCCGTTCATTATCTTGTAAGTTTCTATTAGATCTCCCCTCAACCTCCTAAACTCCAATGAATACAATCCCACGATCCTCAGACGTTCATCGTATGTCAGGCCTACCATTCCCGGGATCATCCGTGTGAATCTCCGCTGGACCCGCTCCAGTGCCAGTATGTCCTTCCTGAGGTGTGGGGCCCAAAATTGCTCACAGTACTCCAAATGGGGCCTAACCAGTGCTTTATAAAGCCTCAGAAGTACATCCCTGCTTTTGTATTCCAAGCCTCTTGAGATAAATGACAACATTACATTTGCTTTCTTAATTACGGACTCAACCTGCAAGTTTACCTTTAGAGAATCCTGGACTAGGACTCCCAAGTCCCTTTGCACTTTAGCATTATGAATTTTATCACTGTTTAGAAAATAGTCCATGCCTCTATTCTTTTTTCCAAAGTGCAAGACCTCGCACTTGCCCACGTTGAATTTCATCAGCCACTTCTTGGACCACTCTCCTAAACTGTCTAAATCTTTCTGCAGCCTCCCCACCTCCTCAATACTACCTGCCCCTCCACCTATCTTTGTATCATCGGCAAACTTGGCCAGAATGCCCCCAGTCCCGTCATCTAGATCGTTAATATATAAAGAGAACAGCTGTGGCCCCAACACTGAACCCTGCGGGACACCACTTGTCACCGGTTGCCATTCTGAGAAAGAACCTTTTATCCCAACTCTCTGCCTTCTGTCTGACAGCCAATCGTCAATCCATGTTAGTACCTTGCCTCGAATACCATGGGCCCTTATTTTACTCAGCAGTCTCCCGTGAGGCACCTTGTCAAAGGCCTTTTGGAAGTCAAGATAGATAACATCCATTGGCTCTCCTTGGTCTAACCTATTTGTTATCTCTTCAAAGAACTCTAACAGGTTTGTCAGGCACGACCTCCCCTTACTAAATCCATGCTGACTTGTCCTAATCCGACCCTGCACTTCCAAGAATTTAGAAATCTCATCCTTAACGATGGATTCTAGAATTTTGCCAACAACTGAGGTTAGGCTAATTGGCCTATAATTTTCCATCTTTTTTCTTGTTCCCTTCTTGAACAGTGGGGTTACAACAGCGATTTTCCAATCCTCTGGGACTTTCCCTGACTCCAGTGACTTTTGAAAGATCATAACTAACGCCTCCACTATTTCTTCAGCTATCTCCTTTAGAACTCTAGGATGTAGCCCATCTGGGCCCGGAGATTTATCAATTTTCAGACCTTTTAGTTTCTCTAGCACTTTCTCCTTTGTGATGGCAACCATATTCAACTCTGCCCCCTGACTTTCCTGAATTTTTGGGATATTACTTGTGTCTTCTACTGTGAAGACTGACGCAAAGTACTTATTAAGTTCCTCAGCTTCCTTGTCTCCCATCACTAGATTACCAGCGTCATTTTGGAGCGGCCCAATGTCTACTTTTGCCTCCCGTTTGTTTTTAATGTATTTAAAGAAACTTTTACTATCATTCCTAATGTTACTGGCTAGCCTACCTTCATATTTGATCCTCTCCTTCCTTATTTCTCTCTTTGTTATCCTCTGTTTGTTTTTATAGCCTTCCCAATCTTCTGACTTCCCACTACTCTTTGCCACATTATAGGCTCTCTCTTTTGCCTTGATGCATTCCCTGACTTCCTTTGTCAGCCATGGCTGCCTAATCCCCCCTCTGATAACCTTTCTTTTGTTTGGGATGAACCTCTGCACTGTGTCCTCAATTACTCCCAGAAACTCCTGCCATTGCTGTTCTACTGTCTTTCCCACTAGGCTCTGCTTCCAGTCGATTTTTGTCAGTTCCTCCCTCATGCGCCTGTAATTACCTTTATTTAACTGTAGAACCTTCACATCTGATTCTGCCTTCCTTCTTTCAAATTGCAGACTGAATTCTACCATATTATGATCACTGCTTCCTAAGTGTTCCCTTACTTTAAGATCTTTTATCACGTCTGGCTCATTACATAACACTAAGTCCAGAATAGCCTGTTCCCTCGTGGGCTCCATCACAAGCTGTTCCAAAAAGCCATCCTGTAAACATTCAATGAATTCCCTTTCTTTGGGTCCACTGGCAACATTATTTACCCAGTCCACCTGCATATTGAAATCCCCCATGATCACTGTGACCTTGCCTTTCTGACATGCCCTTTCTATTTCGTGGTGCATTTTGTGCCCCAGGTCCTGACCACTGTCAGGAGGCCTGTACATAACTCCCATTATGGTTTTTTTGCCTTTGTGGTTCCTCAACTCTACCCACACAGACTCCACATCGTCTGACCCTATGTCGTTTAGTGCTATTGATTTAATTTCATTTCTAATTAACAAGGCAACCCCACCCCCTCTACCCACCTCTCTGTCTTTTCGATAGGTTGTGAATCCCTGGATGTTTAACTGCCAGTCCTGAACCCCCTGCAACCACGTCTCTGTGATGCCTACCACATCATACCTGCCAGTCACAATCTGGGCCACAAGCTCATCTACCTTGTTCCGGACACTGCGGGCATTTAAATATAGCACCTTTAATTCCCTATTGACCGTCCCTTTTTGTTTTCGTAGTGTGGTGGACCTTGGTTTACTGAGCCTTTCCAGACACTGTGTCATATTTTGTGAGATGGGGACTATCGTAACCTCTCCTGAGTGCTGTCTTTTCGTGATTTTTTGTAATCCTAAGCAGCTACGCTTCCCACTGATTCCTTCACCTCTTGGTTCCCTGACTTTCCCTTCCCCCCCAATCTCTAGTTTAAAGTCCTATTGACCACCCTATTTACTCTCTTCGCCAGAACACTGATCCCAGCTCGGTCCAGGTGGACCGTCTGGGCAGTCCCTAATATCTTCTTGGGGTATTAGCAGTGACAGAAGCAGAATGAAGAATATAAACAATTTATCAGGCAGATGGTGCATTAAACACTAGACAGAAGGAATGGCTTTTGATTCCAATTGTTAGCTGTGTGGTGGGGCCTCAATGTCTTTTCACATTAGGTTCTGGCCGAAACTCTTAATTAACATAACAAGCAACACACAGTGGCAAGAATGATATTGTCGCTGTTTGAATTTGAACACCCTTGGAGGCTACAATATATCTGATTGATAAACTAAACAGCCCGATAAGACGTAGAGCCAGAAATTGAGTCATACTTCTTTAATTTCATTTTAGTAGTTAGAACAAGAAGCTGGGATGACCATTTCCATATGTTTTTCACTCTATGCCGTGCTATCTCTGATCTGTTCCTGCTGGTTCCCTTCTTGCTCTGGATTTGGCAATAATTGCTGTCGAAATACTGCTGGTTTCTGCTTGCTGCTCGTAACTACTGATTCCACTAATTATTGAAAGTCCTCTCCATCACCCTTCACTGGACTGGGCTGGACCACCTCCTCAAGATCTAACTGTTGCTCCTGATCTTATGTGTGCACACTTTCTGGGACCAGATTCCTCACCTCTATTGATCCTGTAGATTTAACACAGAAACATAGAAAATAGGAGCAGGGGTAGGCCATTCTGCCCTTTGAGCCTGCTTCACCATACATTATGATCATGGCTGATCATAATGATACACTTAACACTACGACTATCCCAATTTATGTTGGGAAAGTTAAATCTAAACCTGTTCCCGCTTTCCCCCCATATCCTTTGATCCCTTGAGCCCCAAGAGCTATATCTAACTACTTCTTGAAAACAATGTTTTGGCCTCAACTGTTTTCAGTGGTACAGAATTCTACAGGCCACCATTCTCTGGGTGAAGAGATTTCTCCTCAACTCAGTCCTAAATGGTTTACCTCTTATCCTCAGACTGTGACTACTGGTTCTGGACTTCCTGTCAGAGCCTCCAATACCTCCTCACTTCCTATGTCAAACTGTTCAAGGTCCTCACAGTCCCTCTTCCTGAATCCTGAGTGATTATCGAAGAGAAGAATTAATTTAATGTCCTTCCAACGTCCTGCGGTTTCATTGCTCCCTTGGTCTCTTATGGGCCCTACTCATTCCCTGGTTAACCTGTTCCCTTTAATGTATTTTTAAAAATCTTAGGATTTTTCCTAATCCTGTTCACAAGTCCTTTCTCATATCTCCTTGTTGCTTTCTAATTGCTTTCTTAAGTTCCCTGTTGCACTTCCTATATTCCTCCATGGCTGCAGCTGAATTGCTCCATTTAGGCATGTTAAAAGCCTTTGTCTTCTTCCTCATCCAGTCCTTCATTGTCCTAGACATCCAGTGTTCCCTGAACATATTGCTCATACATTTCCCCCTAAAGGGTAGATATTGGACCTGTACTCTCCGCAGCTCCTTTTTGAACGCCCCCCCCCCCCCCCCCCCCCAACCCCTGCTCTATTGTAGACTTACTTGCGAGGAGCTGTTCCCCGTCAATTTTGGCCAGAGCCTGTCTTGTTTTCATAAAACCTGCCTTCCCCCATCCAAAGTCATCTGTTGCAGGCCATCTTTCTCCTTGTCCATAACAAACTTGAGCCATACTGTGTTGTGGTCACTATCACTAAAATGGTCTCCCATTGCTGCATTGAATACTTGTCCAGCTTTGTTCCCCAGAACCAGATCCAGCGCTGCATCATCTCTTGTTGGGCCTTCTACATATTGATACAAAAAATTGCTCTGGATACATTTCAAGAAATCTGCCCCCTCTAAATACTTAACACTATGACTATCCCAATTTATGATGGGAAAGTTAAATCCCCGAGTATAATTACCCAGTTATTACTGTTACACACCTCTATGAACTGTCTACAGATTTGCTTCTTTTTGACTCTTTGGGGCTTATAATACACTCCCAGTAATGTGGCTGCCCCCTTTATTTCCCTAAGTTCTACCCACAAAGCCTTGTTTGAAGACCCTTCCAAGATATCATCTCTCCTTATTGCAGTAATTGGCTCTTTAATTATAGAGCCATCTCTATACCACCTCCCTTTTTACACCCTCCTCTGTCTCACCTAAAGATCTTATGTCTGTCTGTTCCCTTAACTTGGAAATCCCCTAACACTATTGCTCTTTCACCCTTCTTTCTCCCTTCCTATGTAGCTGAGCCACCCGTGGTGCCACAGCCTTGGCTCTTTCTGCACTCCTCCAAGGAACAAGTATCCAAAATGGAAAACCGTTTAGAAAGCGAGATGCACTCAGGGAGTGTATCTCCCTGCACTACCTATCTGGCTTTCTTAGAATGCCTGGTGGTCACTCATACCCTCTCTGCCTGCATGCTCCTAACCTGTGGTGTGACCATCTTCCCAAATGTGGGATTCATGTAGTTGTCTGCCTCATGGGTGTGCCGCAGTGACTCCAGCCATCACTTGTGTTCTGTCACCCAGAGCTCAAGCTTCTGCAGCAGTGGCACATCCTGCAGATGTTTTTCTGGGACACATGGTGCGTCTATGAGTTTTTACATTCCATAGGAAACACCTAGCCTGCATTGCCTGCTCAGCCATACCTTAACTTTTACAAACTATTTATTATAAGTAGAAAAACTTGCCAGTTACTCACCAATCAGCTTCTTCTCCTGTACTGAAGTAAGAACAAAATATGGGAGGCAAACTTTCGGCTGCTCACTCTATCTTCACGTTCCTGGCCTGCTAGTAAAGCTGTCTAGCTTACTTCCAACCTGGATAGGGACAGTTGTTGGAACACTGCTTCACAACAGATGGCTCAGAGTCTATGGGGAAGTGCATGGAGAAGACAGATGTATGGACTACCACATGGTTACCACGGAGCTATCATAGGGCTACCACAGGGATACCATTACACAGATTATCATAGGGCTACCACAGAGCTATCACAGGGATGCCACAGGGTTATCACAGGGCTGTCATAGGGATACCACAGGCTATCGTGGGGCCATCTCATGGCTACCACAGGGATGCCACAGATTATCACAGGGCTACCACAGGACTACCATGGGGCTACCACAGGGCTATCACAAGGTTATCACAGGGCTATCACAGGGCTATCACAAGTTCATCTATGACAGTTGTGCCACTCAAGGTCCATTGTTCTGCTGTCTGGACCAGATCCTTAATAAAGATCTTACAAAGTTGATGGACTACTGCAGCACATGATGTCTCATATTGAATCCCTCCAAAAACATATCCCGTGTATCCCAGCGCCAAAATATAATTGCAAATCGACATGGATGGCTAAAGACTGAAGCATGATCCTAACCCAACAAACTTGGGAATGACTCTAGATAGGAATTTGTCCTTCTTGGAACCTCTGAAGAAAGCAGCAGCAAATGCCAAAACTATAAAGAATCTACTAACCAAAATTGCTGGATCTACATGGGATGCTGCTATCACAATACCCTGGACTTCAGCACTTTCCCTATCATATTCTGCAGCAAAATGTTGTGCACCAGTCTGGCAAAGGTCTTCAAACACACATCTTATTGACACTCAATCAAACGCAACAATATGCATCAGAACTGGAACCCACCACTCAACACCCTTCCCCTGAGGTGGAAGGTGGGCAGTAGGTAAAATAAGCAAGGTCCTTGCAAACATCACTCTCCAACACATCCATCAATTGACAAAGTTCCACAACCTGGCTGAAACCACCTGTGCAGAAATTCACTTGCCACTTCATGTGACCTGCTTATTTTACCTACTGCCCACCTTCCACCTCAATACCCCATATGGACATGCTTGATGGGCAAGATCTACCAGCAGACATCCTTTGGATCAAGGCATGGGAAACACGGGAAGTCACTAACAGATTCCTTGTTGAAGACCCCATCTGCTGAATGGCAGGCTTTGAACAGCCACTGCGACAGTGGTCCTTGTTGAGCAGGTTCAGGACAGGACAGGGCTCCTGTGCAGCTAACCCTCACCGCTTGTGCCTTAGTACAAACCACTTGTGGAGAAACACAAACCATGCTGCACATTACTGAGAAGTGTCTCCACTACAGACTAAACATTTTAAACTCAGCAAATGAGGATGCTTATACTTGACTTTGGGGGCTTGCATTCCATAAATAATAACAAAAAACCTGACTTGAGTATTGTTTTGCCAGACCTGCCAAAGGATGACTTGGTCCCAAACCCCTGTCTCACCTTGCAATTAAAATCCTCCCAAGGAGGATGGTTTCTGGAAGCTGGAGGAGACACAGCAGTTCTACTCAGTAATGACCGCAGCTGAAGTATGCAGCAATCTGTTGAATGAAAGGTTAAGAAAAGAAAGCTTCAAGGGCACTATTTTCAATTTCAAAATGGATTAATTTTCAAACAATGTAAACAGCATTTCCAAGATGAATTTTTAAATCTCTGGGTCATTTTCTTAAAATCTGGTACATCCCTAAGCAACAAAGTAACTAAATTAGACTTTTTAAATAATTGATGCTGGAGTTTTCTTGGTCCCGCCTGCAGCGGATAGCTTGGTCGGCAGTGGAGCTTGTTTTGGCAGGAGGCCAAAAATCAATTTCCCGATGGTGGGGTGAACTTTTGCAGTTCGGTTCTTGGGACTTTGATGGCGGAGGCCGGGGGGGGGGTGGGGGGGTGGTGGGGTTGAGCTTCTAAACGAACAGCAAGTCCTTTTGCTTGCACTTGCATGTCAAGCATGCTCATTAAAAGGTCAGCTCACCCAAATTAAGTCAATTTCCCCACCAGTGAGAAATAAGAATGTTCACATTTCTAACTTCATGTAAGAGGCATGTAATTGCAGAGGTAGACTTTTTCCATGATTAACAGTGAGTTGCCGCTGCATTGTCCTCTATGGGCAGTGTCTGCAAATGCCAGCCCCTGTTCCAGATGGGGTGGTGGCAATGCAAGTTGCGTGGAGGATGACCAAGGGAGAGAGGAAGGGAGGCATGCCTCATAGGAAAGGG